>NW_027276745.1:0-35624 GCF_030028105.1 Mobula birostris | reverse complement strand
AAAGTCCTGACTGCAAACCTAATGCAAACAGATTTGGTTGACTTCCCAGATGAGTGTGACTAGGTTTAAAGTTGTTTCATGCCTCAGTTCATCAAGACAAAAAAGTTAATTTCTCAGTACTACTATGCTCTGACTTTAAGGTAGTATACATCTCAATTTTACACCAAAGTACTTACTGCAAACTAATGGAAACACCTTAGGTTAACTTCCCACATGATTATGAGTAGTTTGAAAGTTGATTCATGGCTGTACACATCAACAGAAAAAAGTTGTTATCTCAGTGCATGCAATGCTTAGACAATACAAATAGTATACATTTCAATTTTACACCAAAGCACTTACTGCAAACCTAATGGAAACAACTTAGGTTAACTTCCCACATGATACTGAGATGTCTGAAAGTAGTTTCATACCTGTGCACATCAAGACAAAAAAGTTGTTTTCTCAGTGCATGCAATGCTTTTACAATACAAATAGTATACATTTCAATTTTACACCAAAGTACTTACTGCAAACCTAATGGAAACACCTTAGGTGAACTTCCCACATGATTATGAGTAGTTTGAAAGTTGATTCATGGCTGTACACATCAACAGAAAAAAGTTGTTATCTCAGTGCATGCAATGCTTAGACAATACAAATAGTATACATTTCAATTTTACACCAAAGCACTTACTGCAAACCTAATGGAAACAACTTAGGTTAACTTCCCACATGATACTGAGATGTCTGAAAGTAGTTTCATACCTGTGCACATCAAGACAAAAAAGTTGTTTTCTCAGTGCAAGCAATGCTTTTACAATACAAATAGTATACATTTCAATTTTACACCAAAGTACTTACTGCAAACCTAATGGAAACACCTTAGGTGAACTTCCCACATGATTATGAGTAGTTTGAAAGCTGTTTCATGGCTGTACACATCAACAGAAAAAAGTTGTTAGCTCAGTGCCTGCAATGCTTAGACAATACAAATAGTATACATTTCAATTTTACTCCAAAGCACTTACTGCAAACCTAATGGAAACTCTTTAATTTAACTTCCCACATGATTCTGAGATGTCTGAAAGCTGTTTCATACCTGTGCACATAAAGACAAAAAAGTTGATTTCACAGTGAATAGAATGCTTTGACATAAAAGTAGTATACAATTCAATTTTACACCAAAGCACTTACTGCAAACCTAATGGAAACACTTTAGGTTAACTTTCCACATGATTATGAGTAGTTTGAAAGTTGTTTCATGGCTGTACACATCAACACAAAAAAGTTGTTATCTCAGTCCATGCACTGCTTAAACAATACAAATAGTATACATTTCAATTTTACTCCAAAGCACTTACTGCAAACCTAATGGAAACACTTTAAGTTAACTTCCCACATGATTCTGAGATGTCTGAAAGTTGTTTCATACCTGTGCACATAAAGACAAAAAAGTTGATTTCACAGTGAGTAGAATGATTTGACATAAAAGTAGTATACATTTCAATTGTACTCAAAAGTCCTGACTGCAAACCTAATGCAAACAGATTTGGTTAACTTCCCAGATGAGTATGACTAGGTTTAAAGTTGTTTCATGCCTCAGTTCATCAAGACAAAAAAGTTAATTTCTCAGTACTACTATGCTCTGACTTTAAGGTAGCATACATCTCAATTTTACACCAAAGTACTTACTGCAAACTAATGGAAACACCTTAGGTTAACTTCCCACATGATTATGAGTAGTTTGAAAGTTGATTCATGGCTGAACACCTCAACACAAAAAAGTTGTTTTCTCAGTGCATGTAATGCTTAGACAATACAAATAGTATACATTTCAATTATACACCAAAGTACTTACTGCAAACCTAATGGAAACAACTTAGATTACCTTCCCATATGATTCTGAGATGTCTGAAAATTGTTTCATACCTGTGCACATCAAGACAAAAAAGTTGTTTTCTCAGTGCATGCAATGCTTTTACAATACAAATAGTATACATTTCAATATTACACCAAAGCACTTACTGCGAACCTAATGGAAACACCTTAGGTCAACTTTCCACATGATTATGAGTAGTTTGAAAGTTGTTTCATGGCTGTACACATCAACAGAAAAAACTTGTTATCTCAGTGCATGCAATGCTTAGACAATACAAATAGTATACATTTCAATTTTACACCAAAGCACTTACTGCAAACCTAATGGAAACAACTTAGGTTAACTTCCCACATGATTCTGAGATGTCTGAAAGTAGTTTCATACCTGTGCACATCAAGACAAAAAAGTTGTTTTCTCAGTGCATGCAATGCTTAGACAATACAAATAGTATACATTTCAATTTTACACCAAAGCACTTACTGCAAACCTAATGGAAACAACTTAGGTTAACTTCCCACATGATTCTGAGATGTCTGAAAGTAGTTTCATACCTGTGCACATCAAGACAAAAAAGTTGTTTTCTCAGTGCATGCAATGCTTTTACAATACAAATAGTATACATTTCAATTTTACACCAAAGTACTTACTGCAAACCTAATGGAAACACCTTAGGTGAACTTCCCACATGATTATGAGTAGTTTGAAAGCTGTTTCATGGCTGTACACATCAACAGAAAAAAGTTGTTAGCTCAGTGCCTGCAATGCTTAGACAATACAAATAGTATACATTTCAATTTTACACCAAAGTACTTACTGCAAACCTAATGGAAACAACTTAGATTAACTTCCCATATGATTCTGAGATGTCTGAAAATTGTTTCATACCTGTGCACATCAAGCCATAAAGTTGTTTTCTCAGTGCATGCAATGCTTTTACAATACAAATAGTATACATTTCAATATTACACCAAAGCACTTACTGCGAACCTAATGGAAACACCTTAGGTCAACTTTCCACATGATTATGAGTAGTTTGAAAGTTGTTTCATGGCTGTACACATCAACACAAAAAAGTTGTTATTTCAGTGCATGCAATGCTTAGAGAATACAAATAGTATACATTTCAATTTTACACCAATGCACTTACTGCAAACCTAATGGAAACAACTTAGGTTAACTTCCCACATGATTCTGAGATGTCTGAAAGTTGTTTCATAGCTGTGCACATAAAGACAAAAAAGTTCATTTCCCAGTGAATAGAATGCTTTAACATAAAAGTAGTATACATTTCAATTTTACACCAAAGCACTTACTGCAAACCTAATGGAAACACTTTAGGTTAACTTTCCACATGATTATGAGTAGTTTGAAAGTTGTTTCATGGCTGTACACATCAACAGAAAAAAGTTGTTATCTCAGTGCCTGCAATGGTTAGACAATACAAATAGTATACATTTCAATTTTACTCCAAAGCACTTACTGCAAACCTAATGGAAACAGTTTAATTTAACTTCCCACATGATTCTGAGATGTCTGAAAGTTGTTTCATACCTGTGCACATAAAGACAAAAAAGTTGATTTCACAGTGAATAGAATGCTTTGACATAAAAGTAGTATACAATTCAATTTTACACCAAAGCACTTACTGCAAACCTAATGGAAAAACTTTAGGTTAACTTTCCACATGATTATGAGTAGTTTGAAAGTTGTTTCATGGCTGTACACATCAACACAAAAAAGTTGTTATCTCAGTGCATGCAGTGCTTAAACAATACAAATAGTATACATTTCAATTTTACTCCAAAGCACTTACTGCAAACCTAATGGAAACACTTTAATTTAACTTCCCACATGATTCTGAGATGTCTGAAGGTTGTTTCATACCTGTGCACATAAAGACAAAAAAGTTGATTTCACAGTGAATAGAATGCTTTGACATAAAAGTAGTATACATTTCAATTGTACTCAAAAGTCCTGACTGCAAACCTAATGCAAACAGACTTGGTTAACTTCCCAGATGAGTATGACTAGGTTTAAAGTTGTTTCATGCCTCAGTTCATCAAGACAAAAAAGTTAATTTCTCAGTACTACTATGCTCTGACTTTAAGGTAGTATACATCTCAATTTTACACCAAAGTACTTACTGCAAACTAATGGAAACACCTTAGGTTAACTTCCCACATGATTATGAGTAGTTTGAAAGTTGTTTCATGGCTGTACTCATCAACACAAAAAAGTTGTTATCTCAGTGCATGCAATGCTTAGACAATACAAATAGTATACATTTCAATTTTACTCGAAAGCACTTACTGCAAACCTAATGGAAACACCATAGGTTAACTTCCCACATGATTCTGAGATCTGAAAGCTGTTTCATAGCTGTGCACATAAAGACAAAAAAGTTGATTTCACAGTGAATAGAATGCTTTGACATAAAAGTAGTATACATTTCAATTTTACACCAAAGCACTTACTGCAAACCTAATGGAAACACTTTAGGTTAACTTTCCACATGATTATCAGTAGTTTGAAAGTTGATTCATGGCTGTACACCTCAACACAAAAAAGTTGTTTTCTCAGTGCATGTAATGCTTAGACAATACAAATAGTATACATTTCAATTTTACACCAAAGTACTTACTGCAAACCTAATGGAAACAACTTAGATTAACTTCCCATATGATTCTGAGATGTCTGAAAATTGTTTCATACCTGTGCACATCAAGACAAAAAAGTTGTTTTCTCAGTGCATGCAATGCTTTTACAATACAAATAGTATACATTTCAATATTACACCAAAGCACTTACTGCGAACCTAATGGAAACAACTTAGGTCAACTTTCCACATGATTATGAGTAGTTTGAAAGTTGTTTCATGGCTGTACACATCAACACAAAAAAGTTGTTATTTCAGTGCAAGCAATACTTAGAGAATACAAATAGTATACATTTCAATTTTACACCAAAGCACTTACTGCAAACCTAATGGAAACAACTTAGGTTAACTTCCCACATGATTCTGAGATGTCTGAAAGTTGTTTCATAGCTGTGCACATAAAGACAAAAAAGTTCATTTCCCAGTGAATAGAATGCTTTAACATAAAAGTAGTATACATTTCAATTTTACACCAAAGCACTTACTGCAAACCTAATGGAAACACTTTAGGTTAACTTTCCACATGATTATGAGTAGTTTGAAAGTTGTTTCATGGCTGTACACATCAACAGAAAAAAGTTGTTATCTCAGTGCATGCAATGCTTAGACAATACAAATAGTATACATTTCAATTTTACACCAAAGCACTTACTGCAAACCTAATGGAAACAACTTAGGTTAACTTCCCACATGATTCTGAGATGTCTGAAAGTTGTTTCATACCTGTGCACATAAAGACAAAAAAGTTGATTTCACAGTGAATAGAATGCTTTGACATAAAAGTAGTATACATTTCAATTTTACACCAAAGCACTTACTGCAAACCTAATGGAAACACTTTCGGTTAACTTTCCACATGATTATGAGTAGTTTGAAAGTTGATTCATGGCTGTACACCTCAACACAAAAAAGTTGTTTTCTCAGTGCATGTAATGCTTAGACAATACAAATAGTATACATTTCAATTTTATACCAAAGTACTTACTGCAAACCTAATGGAAACAACTTAGATTAACTTTCCATATGATTCTGAGATGTCTGAAAATTGTTTCATACCTGTGCACATCAAGACAAAAAAGTTGTTTTCTCAGCGCATGCAATGCTTTTACAATACAAATAGTATACATTTCAATATTACACCAAAGCACTTACTGCGAACCTAATGGAAACACCTTAGGTCAACTTTCCACATAATTATGAGTAGTTTGAAAGTTGTTTCATGGCTGTACACATCAACACAAAAAAGTTGTTATTTCAGTGCATGCAATGCTTAGAGAATACAAATAGTATACATTTCAATTTTACACCAAAGCACTTACTGCAAACCTAATGGAAACAACTTAGGTTAACTTCCCACATGATTCTGAGATGTCTGAAGGTTGTTTCATACCTGTGCACATAAAGACAAAAAAGTTGATTTCACAGTGAATAGAATGCTTTGACATAAAAGTAGTATACATTTCAATTGTACTCAAAAGTCCTGACTGCAAACCTAATGCAAACAGACTTGGTTAACTTCCCAGATGAGTATGACTAGGTTTAAAGTTGCTTCATGCCTCAGTTCATCAAGACAAAAAAGTTAATTTCTCAGTACTACTATGCTCTGACTTTAAAGTAGTATACATCTCAATTTTCCACCAAAGTACTTACTGCAAACTAATGAACACACCTTAGGTTAACTTCCCACATGATTCTGAGATGTCTGAAAGCTGTTTCATAGCTGTGCACATAAAGACAAAAAAGTTGATTTCACAGTGAATAGAATGCTTTGACATAAAAGTGGTATACATTTCAATTTCACACCAAAGTACTTACTGCAAACCTAATGGAAACACCTTAGGTGAACTTCCCACATGATTATGAGTAGTTTGAAAGTTGTTTCATGGCTGTATACATCAACACAAAAAAGTTGTTATCTCAGTGCATGCACTGCTTAAACAATACAAATAGTATACAGTTCAATTTTACTCCAAAGCACTTACTGCAAACCTAATGGAAACACTTTAAGTTAACCTCCCACATGATTCTGAGATGTCTGAAAGTTGTTTCATACCTGTGCACATAAAGACAAAAAAGTTGATTTCACAGTGAGTAGAATGATTTGACATAAAAGTAGTATACATTTCAATTGTACTCAAAAGTCCTGACTGCAAACCTAATGCAAACAGATTTGGTTAACTTCCCAGATGAGTATGACTAGGTTTAAAGTTGTTTCATGCCTCAGTTCATCAAGACAAAAAAGTTAATTTCTCAGTACTACTATGCTCTGACTTTAAGGTAGTATACATCTCAATTTTACACCAAAGTGCTTACTGCAAACTAATGGAAACACCTTAGGTTAACTTCCCACATGATTATGAGTAGTTTGAAAGTTGATTCATGGCTGTACACATCAACACAAAAAAGTTGTTATCTCAGTGCATGTAATGCTTAGACAATACAAATAGTATACATTTCAATTTTACACCAAAGTACTTACTGCAAACCTAATGGAAACAACTTAGATTAACTTCCCATATGATTCTGAGATGTCTGAAAGTTGTTTCATACCTGTGCACATCAAGACAAAAAAGTTGTTTTCTCAGTGCATGCAATGCTTTTACAATACAAATAGTATACATTTCAATTTTACACCAAAGCACTTACTGCAAACCTAATGGAAACACCTTATGTCAACTTTCCACATGATTATGAGTAGTTTGAAAGTTGTTTCATGGCTGTACACATCAACACAAAAAAGTTGTTATCTCAGTGCATGCAATGCTTAGACAATACAAATAGTATACATTTCAATTTTACACCAAAGCACTTACTGCAAACCTAATGGAAACAACTTAGGTTAACTTCCCACATGATTCTGAGATGTCTGAAAGTTGTTTCATAGCTGTGCACATAAAGACAGAAAAGTTGATTTCCCAGTGAATAGAAAGCTTTAACATAATAGTAGTATACATTTCAATTTTACACCAAAGCACTTACTGCAAACCTAATGGAAACACTTTAGGTTAACTTTCCACATGATTATGAGTAGTTTGAAAGTTGTTTCATGGCTGTACACATCAACAGAAAAAAGTTGTTATCTCAGTGCATGCAATGCTTAGACAATACAAATAGTATACATTTCAATTTTACACCAAAGCACTTACTGCAAACCTAATGGAAACAACTTAGGTTAACTTCCCACATGATTCTGAGATGTCTGAAAGTTGTTTCATACCTGTGCACATAAAGACAAAAAAGTTGATTTCACAGTGAGTAGAATGATTTGACATAAAAGTAGTATACATTTCAATTGTACTCAAAAGTCCTGACTGCAAACCTAATGCAAACAGATTTGGTTAACTTCCCAGATGAGTATGACTAGGTTTAAAGTTGTTTCATACCTCAGTTCATCAAGACAAAAAAGTTAATTTCTCAGTACTACTATGCTCTGACTTTAAGGTAGTATACATCTCAATTTTACACCAAAGTACTTACTGCAAACTAATGGAAACACCTTAGGTTAACTTCCCACATGATTCTGAGATGTCTGAAAGCTGTTTCATAGCTGTGCACATAAAGACAAAAAAGTTGATTTCACAGTGAATAGAATGCTTTGACATAAAAGTAGTATACATTTCAATTTCACACCAAAGTACTTACTGCAAACCTAATGGAAACACCTTAGGTGAACTTCCCACATGATTATGAGTAGTTTGAAAGCTGTTTCATGGCTGTACACATCAACAGAAAAAAGTTGTTAGCTCAGTGCATGCAATGCTTAGACAATACAAATAGTATACATTTCAATTTCACTCCAAAGAACGTACTGCAAACCTAATGGAAACACTTTAATTTAACTTCCCACATGATTCTGAGATGTCTGAAAGTTGTTTCATACCTGTGCACATAAAGACAGAAAAGTTGATTTCACAGTGAATAGAATGCTTTGACATAAAAGTAGTATACATTTCAATTGTACTCAAAAGTCCTGACTGCAAACCTAATGCAAACAGATTTGGTTGACTTCCCAGATGAGTATGACTAGGTTTAAAGTTGTTTCATGCCTCAGTTCATCAAGACAAAAAAGTTAATTTCTCAGTACTACTATGCTCTGACTTTAAAGTAGTATACATCTCAATTTTACACCAAAGTACTTACTGCAAACTAATGGAAACACCTTAGGTTAACTTCCCACATGATTATGAGTAGTTTGAAAGTTGTTTCATGGCTGTACGCATCAACACAAAAAAGTTGTTATCTCAGTACATGCAATGCTTCGACAATACAAATAGTATGCATTTCAATTTTACACCAAAGTACTTACTGCAAACCTAATGGAAACACCATAGGTTAACTTCCCACATGATTCTGAGATGTCTGAAAGTTGTTTCATAGCTGTGCACATAAAGACAAAAAAGTTGATTTCACAGTGAATAGAATGCTTTGACATAAAAGTAGTATACATTTCAATTTTACACCAAAGCACTTACTGCAAACCTAATGGAAACACTTTAGGTTAACTTTCCACATGATTATGAGTAGTTTGAAAGTTGTTTCATGGCTGTATACATCAACACAAAAAAGTTGTTATCTCAGTGCATGCACTGCTTAAACAATACAAATAGTATACATTTCAATTTTACTCCAAAGCACTTACTGCAAACCTAATGGAAACACTTTAAGTTAACCTCCCACATGATTCTGAGATGTCTGAAAGTTGTTTCATACCTGTGCACATAAAGACAAAAAAGTTGATTTCACAGTGAGTAGAATGATTTGACATAAAAGTAGTATACATTTCAATTGTACTCAAAAGTCCTGACTGCAAACCTAATGCAAACAGATTTGGTTAACTTCCCAGATGAGTATGACTAGGTTTAAAGTTGTTTCATGCCTCAGTTCATCAAGACAAAAAAGTTAATTTCTCAGTACTACTATGCTCTGACTTTAAGGTAGTATACATCTCAATTTTACACCAAAGTACTTACTGCAAACTAATGGAAACACCTTAGGTTAACTTCCCACATGATTATGAGTAGTTTGAAAGTTGATTCATGGCTGTACACATCAACACAAAAAAGTTGTTATCTCAGTGCATGTAATGCTTAGACAATACAAATAGTATACATTTCAATTTTACACCAAAGTACTTACTGCAAACCTAATGGAAACAACTTAGATTAACTTCCCATATGATTCTGAGATGTCTGAAAGTTGTTTCATACCTGTGCACATCAAGACAAAAAAGTTGTTATCTCAGTGCATGCAATGCTTAGACAATACAAATAGTATACATTTCAATTTTACACCAAAGCACTTACTGCAAACCTAATGGAAACAACTTAGGTTAACCTCCCACATGATTCTGAGATGTCTGAAAGTTGTTTCATAGCTGTGCACATAAAGACAGAAAAGTTGATTTCCCAGTGAATAGAAAGCTTTAACATAATAGTAGTATACATTTCAATTTTACACCAAAGCACTTACTGCAAACCTAATGGAAACACTTTAGGTTAACTTTCCACATGATTATGAGTAGTTTGAAAGTTGTTTCATGGCTGTACACATCAACAGAAAAAAGTTGTTATCTCAGTGCATGCAATGCTTAGACAATACAAATAGTATACATTTCAATTTTACACCAAAGCACTTACTGCAAACCTAATGGAAACAACTTAGGTTAACTTCCCACATGATTCTGAGATGTCTGAAAGTTGTTTCATACCTGTGCACATAAAGACAAAAAAGTTGATTTCACAGTGAGTAGAATGATTTGACATAAAAGTAGTATACATTTCAATTGTACTCAAAAGTCCTGACTGCAAACCTAATGCAAACAGATTTGGTTAACTTCCCAGATGAGTATGACTAGGTTTAAAGTTGTTTCATACCTCAGTTCATCAAGACAAAAAAGTTAATTTCTCAGTACTACTATGCTCTGACTTTAAGGTAGTATACATCTCAATTTTACACCAAAGTACTTACTGCAAACTAATGGAAACACCTTAGGTTAACTTCCCACATGATTCTGAGATGTCTGAAAGCTGTTTCATAGCTGTGCACATAAAGACAAAAAAGTTGATTTCACAGTGAATAGAATGCTTTGACATAAAAGTAGTATACATTTCAATTTCACACCAAAGTACTTACTGCAAACCTAATGGAAACACCTTAGGTGAACTTCCCACATGATTATGAGTAGTTTGAAAGCTGTTTCATGGCTGTACACATCAACAGAAAAAAGTTGTTAGCTCAGTGCATGCAATGCTTAGACAATACAAATAGTATACATTTCAATTTCACTCCAAAGAACGTACTGCAAACCTAATGGAAACACTTTAATTTAACTTCCCACATGATTCTGAGATGTCTGAAAGTTGTTTCATACCTGTGCACATAAAGACAGAAAAGTTGATTTCACAGTGAATAGAATGCTTTGACATAAAAGTAGTATACATTTCAATTGTACTCAAAAGTCCTGACTGCAAACCTAATGCAAACAGATTTGGTTGACTTCCCAGATGAGTATGACTAGGTTTAAAGTTGTTTCATGCCTCAGTTCATCAAGACAAAAAAGTTAATTTCTCAGTACTACTATGCTCTGACTTTAAGGTAGTATACATCTCAATTTTACACCAAAGTACTTACTGCAAACTAATGGAAACACCTTAGGTTAACTTCCCACATGATTATGAGTAGTTTGAAAGTTGTTTCATGGCTGTACGCATCAACACAAAAAAGTTGTTATCTCAGTACATGCAATGCTTCGACAATACAAATAGTATGCATTTCAATTTTACACCAAAGTACTTACTGCAAACCTAATGGAAACACCATAGGTTAACTTCCCACATGATTCTGAGATGTCTGAAAGTTGTTTCATAGCTGTGCACATAAAGACAAAAAAGTTGATTTCACAGTGAATAGAATGCTTTGACATAAAAGTAGTATACATTTCAATTTTACACCAAAGCACTTACTGCAAACCTAATGGAAACACTTTAGGTTAACTTTCCACATGATTATGAGTAGTTTGAAAGTTGTTTCATGGCTGTATACATCAACACAAAAAAGTTGTTATCTCAGTGCATGCACTGCTTAAACAATACAAATAGTATACATTTCAACTTTACTCCAAAGCACTTACTGCAAACCTAATTGAAACACTTTAAGTTAACCTCCCACATGATTCTGAGATGTCTGAAAGTTGTTTCATACCTGTGCACATAAAGACAAAAAAGTTGATTTCACAGTGAGTAGAATGATTTGACATAAAAGTAGTATACATTTCAATTGTACTCAAAAGTCCTGACTGCAAACCTAATGCAAACAGATTTGGTTAACTTCCCAGATGAGTATGACTAGGTTTAAAGTTGTTTCATGCCTCAGTTCATCAAGACAAAAAAGTTAATTTCTCAGTACTACTATGCTCTGACTTTAAGGTAGTATACATCTCAATTTTACACCAAAGTACTTACTGCAAACTAATGGAAACACCTTAGGTTAACTTCCCACATGATTATGAGTAGTTTGAAAGTTGAATCATGGCTGTACACATCAACACAAAAAAGTTGTTATCTCAGTGCATGTAATGCTTAGACAATACAAATAGTATACATTTCAATTTTACACCAAAGTACTTACTGCAAACCTAATGGAAACAACTTAGATTAACTTCCCATATGATTCTGAGATGTCTGAAAGTTGTTTCATACCTGTGCACATCAAGACAAAAAAGTTGTTATCTCAGTGCATGCAATGCTTAGACAATACAAATAGTATACATTTCAATTTTACACCAAAGCACTTACTGCAAACCTAATGGAAACAACTTAGGTTAACTTCCCACATGATTCTGAGATGTCTGAAAGTTGTTTCATAGCTGTGCACATAAAGACAGAAAAGTTGATTTCCCAGTGAATAGAAAGCTTTAACATAATAGTAGTATACATTTCAATTTTACACCAAAGCACTTACTGCAAACCTAATGGAAACACTTTAGGTTAACTTTCCACATGATTATGAGTAGTTTGAAAGTTGTTTCATGGCTGTACACATCAACAGAAAAAAGTTGTTATCTCAGTGCATGCAATGCTTAGACAATACAAATAGTATACATTTCAATTTTACACCAAAGCACTTACTGCAAACCTAATGGAAACAACTTAGGTTAACTTCCCACATGATTCTGAGATGTCTGAAAGTTGTTTCATACCTGTGCACATAAAGACAAAAAAGTTGATTTCACAGTGAGTAGAATGATTTGACATAAAAGTAGTATACATTTCAATTGTACTCAAAAGTCCTGACTGCAAACCTAATGCAAACAGATTTGGTTAACTTCCCAGATGAGTATGACTAGGTTTAAAGTTGTTTCATACCTCAGTTCATCAAGACAAAAAAGTTAATTTCTCAGTACTACTATGCTCTGACTTTAAGGTAGTATACATCTCAATTTTACACCAAAGTACTTACTGCAAACTAATGGAAACACCTTAGGTTAACTTCCCACATGATTCTGAGATGTCTGAAAGCTGTTTCATAGCTGTGCACATAAAGACAAAAAAGTTGATTTCACAGTGAATAGAATGCTTTGACATAAAAGTAGTATACATTTCAATTTCACACCAAAGTACTTACTGCAAACCTAATGGAAACACCTTAGGTGAACTTCCCACATGATTATGAGTAGTTTGAAAGTTGTTTCATGGCTGTACGCATCAACACAAAAAAGTTGTTATCTCAGTACATGCAATGCTTCGACATTACAAATAGTATGCATTTCAATTTTACACCAAAGTACTTACTGCAAACCTAATGGAAACACCATAGGTTAACTTCCCACATGATTCTGAGATGTCTGAAAGTTGTTTCATAGCTGTGCACATAAAGACAAAAATGTTGTTTTCTCAGTGCATGCAATGCTTTTACAATACAAATAGTATACATTTCAATTTTACACCAAAGCACTTACTGCAAACCTAATGGAAACAACTTAGGTTAACTTCCCACATGATTCTGAGATGTCTGAAAGTTGTTTCATAGCTGTGCACATAAAGACAGAAAAGTTGATTTCCCAGTGAATAGAAAGCTTTAACATAAAAGTAGTATACATTTCAATTTTACACCAAAGCACTTACTGCAAACCTAATGGAAACACTTTAGGTTAACTTTCCACATGATTATGAGTAGTTTGAAAGTTGTTTCATGGCTGTACACATCAACAGAAAAAAGTTGTTATCTCAGTGCATGCAATGCTTAGACAATACAAATAGTATACATTTCAATTTTACACCAAAGCACTTACTGCAAACCTAATGGAAACAACTTAGGTTAACTTCCCACATGATTCTGAGATGTCTGAAAGTTGTTTCATACCTGTGCACATAAAGACAAAAAAGTTGATTTCACAGTGAGTAGAATGATTTGACATAAAAGTAGTATACATTTCAATTGTACTCAAAAGTCCTGACTGCAAACCTAATGCAAACAGATTTGGTTAACTTCCCAGATGAGTATGACTAGGTTTAAAGTTGTTTCATACCTCAGTTCATCAAGACAAAAAAGTTAATTTCTCAGTACTACTATGCTCTGACTTTAAGGTAGTATACATCTCAATTTTACACCAAAGTACTTACTGCAAACTAATGGAAACACCTTAGGTTAACTTCCCACATGATTCTGAGATGTCTGAAAGCTGTTTCATAGCTGTGCACATAAAGACAAAAAAGTTGATTTCACAGTGAATAGAATGCTTTGACATAAAAGTAGTATACATTTCAATTTCACTCCAAAGTACTTACTGCAAACCTAATGGAAACACCTTAGGTGAACTTCCCACATGATTATGAGTAGTTTGAAAGCTGTTTCATGGCTGTACACATCAACAGAAAAAAGTTGTTAGCTCAGTGCATGCAATGCTTAGACAATACAAATAGTATACATTTCAATTTCACTCCAAAGAACGTACTGCAAACCTAATGGAAACACTTTAATTTAACTTCCCACATGATTCTGAGATGTCTGAAAGTTGTTTCATACCTGTGCACATAAAGACAGAAAAGTTGATTTCACAGTGAATAGAATGCTTTGACATAAAAGTAGTATACATTTCAATTGTACTCAAAAGTCCTGACTGCAAACCTAATGCAAACAGATTTGGTTGACTTCCCAGATGAGTATGACTAGGTTTAAAGTTGTTTCATGCCTCAGTTCATCAAGACAAAAAAGTTAATTTCTCAGTACTACTATGCTCTGACTTTAAGGTAGTATACATCTCAATTTTACACCAAAGTACTTACTGCAAACTAATGGAAACACCTTAGGTTAACTTCCCACATGATTATGAGTAGTTTGAAAGTTGTTTCATGGCTGTACGCATCAACACAAAAAAGTTGTTATCTCAGTACATGCAATGCTTCGACATTACAAATAGTATGCATTTCAATTTTACACCAAAGTACTTACTGCAAACCTAATGGAAACACCATAGGTTAACTTCCCACATGATTCTGAGATGTCTGAAAGTTGTTTCATAGCTGTGCACATAAAGACAAAAAAGTTGATTTCACAGTGAATAGAATGCTTTGACATAAAAGTAGTATACATTTCAATTTTACACCAAAGCACTTACTGCAAACCTAATGGAAACACTTTAGGTTAACTTTCCACATGATTATGAGTAGTTTGAAAGTTGTTTCATGGCTGTATACATCAACACAAAAAAGTTGTTATCTCAGTGCATGCACTGCTTAAACAATACAAATAGTATACATTTCAATTTTACTCCAAAGCACTTACTGCAAACCTAATGGAAACACTTTAAGTTAACCTCCCACATGATTCTGAGATGTCTGAAAGTTGTTTCATACCTGTGCACATAAAGACAAAAAAGTTGATTTCACAGTGAGTAGAATGATTTGACATAAAAGTAGTATACATTTCAATTATACTCAAAAGTCCTGACTGCAAACCTAATGCAAACAGATTTGGTTGACTTCCCAGATGAGTGTGACTAGGTTTAAAGTTGTTTCATGCCTCAGTTCATCAAGACAAAAAAGTTAATTTCTCAGTACTACTATGCTCTGACTTTAAGGTAGTATACATCTCAATTTTACACCAAAGTACTTACTGCAAGCTAATGGAAACACCTTAGGTTAACTTCCCACATGATTATGAGTAGTTTGAAAGTTGATTCATGGCTGTACACATCAACAGAAAAAAGTTGTTATCTCAGTGCATGCAATGCTTAGACAATACAAATAGTATACATTTCAATTTTACACCAAAGCACTTACTGCAAACCTAATGGAAACAACTTAGGTTAACTTCCCACATGATACTGAGATGTCTGAAAGTAGTTTCATACCTGTGCACATCAAGACAAAAAAGTTGTTTTCTCAGTGCATGCAATGCTTTTACAATACAAATAGTATACATTTCAATTTTACACCAAAGTACTTACTGCAAACCTAATGGAAACACCTTAGGTGAACTTCCCACATGATTATGAGTAGTTTGAAAGTTGATTCATGGCTGTACACATCAACAGAAAAAAGTTGTTATCTCAGTGCATGCAATGCTTAGACAATACAAATAGTATACATTTCAATTTTACACCAAAGCACTTACTGCAAACCTAATGGAAACAACTTAGGTTAACTTCCCACATGATACTGAGATGTCTGAAAGTAGTTTCATACCTGTGCACATCAAGACAAAAAAGTTGTTTTCTCAGTGCATGCAATGCTTTTACAATACAAATAGTATACATTTCAATTTTACACCAAAGTACTTACTGCAAACCTAATGGAAACACCTTAGGTGAACTTCCCACATGATTATGAGTAGTTTGAAAGCTGTTTCATAGCTGTACACATCAACAGAAAAAAGTTGTTAGCTCAGTGCCTGCAAAGCTTAGACAATACAAATAGTATACATTTCAATTTTACTCCAAAGCACTTACGGCAAACCTAATGGAAACACTTTAATTTAACTTCCCACATGATTCTGAGATGTCTGAAAGTTGTTTCATACCTGTGCACATAAAGACAAAAAAGTTGATTTCACAGTGAATAGAATGATTTGACATAAAAGTAGTATACATTTCAATTTTACACCAAAGCACTTACTGCAAACCTAATGGAAACACTTTAGGTTAACTTTCCACATGATTATGAGTAGTTTGAAAGTTGATTCATGGTTATACACCTCAACACAAAAAAGTTGTTTTCTCAGTGCATGTAATGCTTAGACAATACAAATAGTATACATTTCAATTATACACCAAAGTACTTACTGCAAACCTAATGGAAACAACTTAGATTAACTTCCCATATGATTCTGAGATGTCTGAAAATTGTTTCATACCTGTGCACATCAAGACAAAAAAGTTGTTTTCTCAGTGCATGCAATGCTTTTACAGTACAAATAGTATACATTTCAATATTACACCAAAGCACTTACTGCGAACCTAATGGAAACACCTTAGGTCAACTTTCCACATGATTATGAGTAGTTTGAAAGTTGTTTCATGGCTGTACACATCAACACAAAAAAGTTGTTATCTCAGTGCATGCAATGCTTAGAGAATACAAATAGTATACATTTCAATTTTACACCAAAGCACTTACTGCAAACCTAATGGAAACAACTTAGGTTAACTTCCCACATGATTCTGAGATGTCTGAAAGTTGTTTCATAGCTGTGCACATAAAGACAAAAAAGTTCATTTCCCAGTGAATAGAATGCTTTAACATAAAAGTAGTATACATTTCAATTTTACACCAAAGCACTTACTGCAAACCTAATGGAAACACTTTAGGTTAACTTTCCACATGATTATGAGTAGTTTGAAAGTTGTTTCATGGCTGTACACATCAACAGAAAAAACTTGTTATCTCAGTGCATGCAATGCTTAGACAATACAAATAGTATACATTTCAATTTTACACCAAAGCACTTACTGCAAACCTAATGGAAACAACTTAGGTTAACTTCCCACATGATTCTGAGATGTCTGAAAGTAGTTTCATACCTGTGCACATCAAGACAAAAAAGTTGTTTTCTCAGTACATGCAATGCTTTTACAATACAAATAGTATACATTTCAATTTTACTCCAAAGCACTTACTGCAAACCTAATGGAAACACTTTAATTTAACTTCCCACATGATTCTGAGATGTCTGAAAGTTGTTTCATACCTGTGCACATAAAGACAAAAAAGTTGATTTCACAGTGAATAGAATGCTTTGACATAAAAGTAGTATACAATTCAATTTTACACCAAAGCACTTACTGCAAACCTAATGGAAACACTTTAGGTTAACTTTCCACATGATTATGAGTAGTTTGAAAGTTGTTTCATGGCTGTACACATCAACACAAAAAAGTTGTTATCTCAGTGCATGCAATGCTTAGACAATACAAATAGTATACATTTCAATTTTACACCAAAGCACTTACTGCAAACCTAATGGAAACAACTTAGGTTAACTTCCCACATGATTCTGAGATGTCTGAAAGTTGTTTGATAGCTGTGCACATGAAGACAAAAAAGTTCATTTCCCAGTGAATAGAAAGCTTTAAGATAAAAGTAGTATACATTTCAATTTTACACCAAAGCACTTACTGCAAACCTAATGGAAACACTTTAGGTTAACTTTCCACATGATTATGAGTAGTTTGAAAGTTGTTTCATGGCTGTACACATCAACAGAAAAAAGTTGTTATCTCAGTGCATGCAATGCTTAGACAATACAAATAGTATACATTTCAATTTTACACCAAAGCACTTACTGCAAACCTAATGGAAACAACTTAGGTTAACTTCCCACATGATTCTGAGATGTCTGAAAGTAGTTTCATACCTGTGCACATCAAGACAAAAAAGTTGTTTTCTCAGTGCAAGCAATGCTTTTACAATACAAATAGTATACATTTCAATTTTACACCAAAGTACTTACTGCAAACCTAATGGAAACACCTTAGGTGAACTTCCCACATGATTATGAGTAGTTTGAAAGCTGTTTCATGGCTGTACACATCAACAGAAAAAAGTTGTTAGCTCAGTGCCTGCAATGCTTAGACAATACAAATAGTATACATTTCAATTTTACTCCAAAGCACTTACTGCAAACCTAATGGAAACTCTTTAATTTAACTTCCCACATGATTCTGAGATGTCTGAAAGCTGTTTCATACCTGTGCACATAAAGACAAAAAAGTTGATTTCACAGTGAATAGAATGCTTTGACATAAAAGTAGTATACAATTCAATTTTACACCAAAGCACTTACTGCAAACCTAATGGAAACACTTTAGGTTAACTTTCCACATGATTATGAGTAGTTTGAAAGTTGTTTCATGGCTGTACACATCAACACAAAAAAGTTGTTATCTCAGTGCATGCACTGCTTAAACAATACAAATAGTATACATTTCAATTTTACTCCAAAGCACTTACTGCAAACCTAATGGAAACACTTTAAGTTAACTTCCCACATGATTCTGAGATGTCTGAAAGTTGTTTCATACCTGTGCACATAAAGACAAAAAAGTTGATTTCACAGTGAGTAGAATGATTTGACATAAAAGTAGTATACATTTCAATTGTACTCAAAAGTCCTGACTGCAAACCTAATGCAAACAGATTTGGTTAACTTCCCAGATGAGTATGACTAGGTTTAAAGTTGTTTCATGCCTCAGTTCATCAAGACAAAAAAGTTAATTTCTCAGTACTACTATGCTCTGACTTTAAGGTAGCATACATCTCAATTTTACACCAAAGTACTTACTGCAAACTAATGGAAACACCTTAGGTTAACTTCCCACATGATTATGAGTAGTTTGAAAGTTGATTCATGGCTGTACACCTCAACACAAAAAAGTTGTTTTCTCAGTGCATGTAATGCTTAGACAATACAAATAGTATACATTTCAATTATACACCAAAGTACTTACTGCAAACCTAATGGAAACAACTTAGATTACCTTCCCATATGATTCTGAGATGTCTGAAAATTGTTTCATACCTGTGCACATCAAGACAAAAAAGTTGTTTTCTCAGTGCATGTAATGCTTTTACAATACAAATAGTATACATTTCAATATTACACCAAAGCACTTACTGCGAACCTAATGGAAACACCTTAGGTCAACTTTCCACATGATTATGAGTAGTTTGAAAGTTGTTTCATGGCTGTACACATCAACAGAAAAAACTTGTTATCTCAGTGCATGCAATGCTTAGACAATACAAATAGTATACATTTCAATTTTACACCAAAGCACTTACTGCAAACCTAATGGAAACAACTTAGGTTAACTTCCCACATGATTCTGAGATGTCTGAAAGTAGTTTCATACCTGTGCACATCAAGACAAAAAAGTTGTTTTCTCAGTGCATGCAATGCTTAGACAATACAAATAGTATACATTTCAATTTTACACCAAAGCACTTACTGCAAACCTAATGGAAACAACTTAGGTTAACTTCCCACATGATTCTGAGATGTCTGAAAGTAGTTTCATACCTGTGCACATCAAGACAAAAAAGTTGTTTTCTCAGTGCATGCAATGCTTTTACAATACAAATAGTATACATTTCAATTTTACACCAAAGTACTTACTGCAAACCTAATGGAAACACCTTAGGTGAACTTCCCACATGATTATGAGTAGTTTGAAAGCTGTTTCATGGCTGTACACATCAACAGAAAAAAGTTGTTAGCTCAGTGCCTGCAATGCTTAGACAATACAAATAGTATACATTTCAATTTTACACCAAAGTACTTACTGCAAACCTAATGGAAACAACTTAGATTAACTTCCCATATGATTCTGAGATGTCTGAAAATTGTTTCATACCTGTGCACATCAAGCCATAAAGTTGTTTTCTCAGTGCATGCAATGCTTTTACAATACAAATAGTATACATTTCAATATTACACCAAAGCACTTACTGCGAACCTAATGGAAACACCTTAGGTCAACTTTCCACATGATTATGAGTAGTTTGAAAGTTGTTTCATGGCTGTACACATCAACACAAAAAAGTTGTTATTTCAGTGCATGCAATGCTTAGAGAATACAAATAGTATACATTTCAATTTTACACCAATGCACTTACTGCAAACCTAATGGAAACAACTTAGGTTAACTTCCCACATGATTCTGAGATGTCTGAAAGTTGTTTCATAGCTGTGCACATAAAGACAAAAAAGTTCATTTCCCAGTGAATAGAATGCTTTAACATAAAAGTAGTATACATTTCAATTTTACACCAAAGCACTTACTGCAAACCTAATGGAAACACTTTAGGTTAACTTTCCACATGATTATGAGTAGTTTGAAAGTTGTTTCATGGCTGTACACATCAACAGAAAAAAGTTGTTATCTCAGTGCCTGCAATGGTTAGACAATACAAATAGTATACATTTCAATTTTACTCCAAAGCACTTACTGCAAACCTAATGGAAACACTTTAATTTAACTTCCCACATGATTCTGAGATGTCTGAAAGTTGTTTCATACCTGTGCACATAAAGACAAAAAAGTTGATTTCACAGTGAATAGAATGCTTTGACATAAAAGTAGTATACAATTCAATTTTACACCAAAGCACTTACTGCAAACCTAATGGAAAAACTTTAGGTTAACTTTCCACATGATTATGAGTAGTTTGAAAGTTGTTTCATGGCTGTACACATCAACACAAAAAAGTTGTTATCTCAGTGCATGCAGTGCTTAAACAATACAAATAGTATACATTTCAATTTTACTCCAAAGCACTTACTGCAAACCTAATGGAAACACTTTAATTTAACTTCCCACATGATTCTGAGATGTCTGAAGGTTGTTTCATACCTGTGCACATAAAGACAAAAAAGTTGATTTCACAGTGAATAGAATGCTTTGACATAAAAGTAGTATACATTTCAATTGTACTCAAAAGTCCTGACTGCAAACCTAATGCAAACAGACTTGGTTAACTTCCCAGATGAGTATGACTAGGTTTAAAGTTGTTTCATGCCTCAGTTCATCAAGACAAAAAAGTTAATTTCTCAGTACTACTATGCTCTGACTTTAAGGTAGTATACATCTCAATTTTACACCAAAGTACTTACTGCAAACTAATGGAAACACCTTAGGTTAACTTCCCACATGATTATGAGTAGTTTGAAAGTTGTTTCATGGCTGTACTCATCAACACAAAAAAGTTGTTATCTCAGTGCATGCAATGCTTAGACAATACAAATAGTATACATTTCAATTTTACTCGAAAGCACTTACTGCAAACCTAATGGAAACACCATAGGTTAACTTCCCACATGATTCTGAGATCTGAAAGCTGTTTCATAGCTGTGCACATAAAGACAAAAAAGTTGATTTCACAGTGAATAGAATGCTTTGACATAAAAGTAGTATACATTTCAATTTTACACCAAAGCACTTACTGCAAACCTAATGGAAACACTTTAGGTTAACTTTCCACATGATTATCAGTAGTTTGAAAGTTGATTCATGGCTGTACACCTCAACACAAAAAAGTTGTTTTCTCAGTGCATGTAATGCTTAGACAATACAAATAGTATACATTTCAATTTTACACCAAAGTACTTACTGCAAACCTAATGGAAACAACTTAGGTTAACTTCCCACATGATTCTGAGATGTCTGAAAGTTGTTTCATACCTGTGCACATAAAGACAAAAAAGTTGATTTCACAGTGAGTAGAATGATTTGACATAAAAGTAGTATACATTTCAATTGTACTCAAAAGTCCTGACTGCAAACCTAATGCAAACAGATTTGGTTAACTTCCCAGATGAGTATGACTAGGTTTAAAGTTGTTTCATACCTCAGTTCATCAAGACAAAAAAGTTAATTTTTCAGTACTACTATGCTCTGACTTTAAGGTAGTATACATCTCAATTTTACACCAAAGTACTTACTGCAAACTAATGGAAACACCTTAGGTTAACTTCCCACATGATTCTGAGATGTCTGAAAGCTGTTTCATAGCTGTGCACATAAAGACAAAAAAGTTGATTTCACAGTGAATAGAATGCTTTGACATAAAAGTAGTATACATTTCAATTTCACACCAAAGTACTTACTGCAAACCTAATGGAAACACCTTAGGTGAACTTCCCACATGATTATGAGTAGTTTGAAAGCTGTTTCATGGCTGTACACATCAACAGAAAAAAGTTGTTAGCTCAGTGCATGCAATGCTTAGACAATACAAATAGTATACATTTCAATTTCACTCCAAAGAACGTACTGCAAACCTAATGGAAACACTTTAATTTAACTTCCCACATGATTCTGAGATGTCTGAAAGTTGTTTCATACCTGTGCACATAAAGACAGAAAAGTTGATTTCACAGTGAATAGAATGCTTTGACATAAAAGTAGTATACATTTCAATTGTACTCAAAAGTCCTGACTGCAAACCTAATGCAAACAGATTTGGTTGACTTCCCAGATGAGTATGACTAGGTTTAAAGTTGTTTCATGCCTCAGTTCATCAAGACAAAAAAGTTAATTTCTCAGTACTACTATGCTCTGACTTTAAAGTAGTATACATCTCAATTTTACACCAAAGTACTTACTGCAAACTAATGGAAACACCTTAGGTTAACTTCCCACATGATTATGAGTAGTTTGAAAGTTGTTTCATGGCTGTACGCATCAACACAAAAAAGTTGTTATCTCAGTACATGCAATGCTTCGACAATACAAATAGTATGCATTTCAATTTTACACCAAAGTACTTACTGCAAACCTAATGGAAACACCATAGGTTAACTTCCCACATGATTCTGAGATGTCTGAAAGTTGTTTCATAGCTGTGCACATAAAGACAAAAAAGTTGATTTCACAGTGAATAGAATGCTTTGACATAAAAGTAGTATACATTTCAATTTTACACCAAAGCACTTACTGCAAACCTAATGGAAACACTTTAGGTTAACTTTCCACATGATTATGAGTAGTTTGAAAGTTGTTTCATGGCTGTATACATCAACACAAAAAAGTTGTTATCTCAGTGCATGCACTGCTTAAACAATACAAATAGTATACATTTCAATTTTACTCCAAAGCACTTACTGCAAACCTAATGGAAACACTTTAAGTTAACCTCCCACATGATTCTGAGATGTCTGAAAGTTGTTTCATACCTGTGCACATAAAGACAAAAAAGTTGATTTCACAGTGAGTAGAATGATTTGACATAAAAGTAGTATACATTTCAATTGTACTCAAAAGTCCTGACTGCAAACCTAATGCAAACAGATTTGGTTAACTTCCCAGATGAGTATGACTAGGTTTAAAGTTGTTTCATGCCTCAGTTCATCAAGACAAAAAAGTTAATTTCTCAGTACTACTATGCTCTGACTTTAAGGTAGTATACATCTCAATTTTACACCAAAGTACTTACTGCAAACTAATGGAAACACCTTAGGTTAACTTCCCACATGATTATGAGTAGTTTGAAAGTTGATTCATGGCTGTACACATCAACACAAAAAAGTTGTTATCTCAGTGCATGTAATGCTTAGACAATACAAATAGTATACATTTCAATTTTACACCAAAGTACTTACTGCAAACCTAATGGAAACAACTTAGATTAACTTCCCATATGATTCTGAGATGTCTGAAAGTTGTTTCATACCTGTGCACATCAAGACAAAAAAGTTGTTATCTCAGTGCATGCAATGCTTAGACAATACAAATAGTATACATTTCAATTTTACACCAAAGCACTTACTGCAAACCTAATGGAAACAACTTAGGTTAACCTCCCACATGATTCTGAGATGTCTGAAAGTTGTTTCATAGCTGTGCACATAAAGACAGAAAAGTTGATTTCCCAGTGAATAGAAAGCTTTAACATAATAGTAGTATACATTTCAATTTTACACCAAAGCACTTACTGCAAACCTAATGGAAACACTTTAGGTTAACTTTCCACATGATTATGAGTAGTTTGAAAGTTGTTTCATGGCTGTACACATCAACAGAAAAAAGTTGTTATCTCAGTGCATGCAATGCTTAGACAATACAAATAGTATACATTTCAATTTTACACCAAAGCACTTACTGCAAACCTAATGGAAACAACTTAGGTTAACTTCCCACATGATTCTGAGATGTCTGAAAGTTGTTTCATACCTGTGCACATAAAGACAAAAAAGTTGATTTCACAGTGAGTAGAATGATTTGACATAAAAGTAGTATACATTTCAATTGTACTCAAAAGTCCTGACTGCAAACCTAATGCAAACAGATTTGGTTAACTTCCCAGATGAGTATGACTAGGTTTAAAGTTGTTTCATACCTCAGTTCATCAAGACAAAAAAGTTAATTTCTCAGTACTACTATGCTCTGACTTTAAGGTAGTATACATCTCAATTTTACACCAAAGTACTTACTGCAAACTAATGGAAACACCTTAGGTTAACTTCCCACATGATTCTGAGATGTCTGAAAGCTGTTTCATAGCTGTGCACATAAAGACAAAAAAGTTGATTTCACAGTGAATAGAATGCTTTGACATAAAAGTAGTATACATTTCAATTTCACACCAAAGTACTTACTGCAAACCTAATGGAAACACCTTAGGTGAACTTCCCACATGATTATGAGTAGTTTGAAAGCTGTTTCATGGCTGTACACATCAACAGAAAAAAGTTGTTAGCTCAGTGCATGCAATGCTTAGACAATACAAATAGTATACATTTCAATTTCACTCCAAAGAACGTACTGCAAACCTAATGGAAACACTTTAATTTAACTTCCCACATGATTCTGAGATGTCTGAAAGTTGTTTCATACCTGTGCACATAAAGACAGAAAAGTTGATTTCACAGTGAATAGAATGCTTTGACATAAAAGTAGTATACATTTCAATTGTACTCAAAAGTCCTGACTGCAAACCTAATGCAAACAGATTTGGTTGACTTCCCAGATGAGTATGACTAGGTTTAAAGTTGTTTCATGCCTCAGTTCATCAAGACAAAAAAGTTAATTTCTCAGTACTACTATGCTCTGACTTTAAGGTAGTATACATCTCAATTTTACACCAAAGTACTTACTGCAAACTAATGGAAACACCTTAGGTTAACTTCCCACATGATTATGAGTAGTTTGAAAGTTGTTTCATGGCTGTACGCATCAACACAAAAAAGTTGTTATCTCAGTACATGCAATGCTTCGACAATACAAATAGTATGCATTTCAATTTTACACCAAAGTACTTACTGCAAACCTAATGGAAACACCATAGGTTAACTTCCCACATGATTCTGAGATGTCTGAAAGTTGTTTCATAGCTGTGCACATAAAGACAAAAAAGTTGATTTCACAGTGAATAGAATGCTTTGACATAAAAGTAGTATACATTTCAATTTTACACCAAAGCACTTACTGCAAACCTAATGGAAACACTTTAGGTTAACTTTCCACATGATTATGAGTAGTTTGAAAGTTGTTTCATGGCTGTATACATCAACACAAAAAAGTTGTTATCTCAGTGCATGCACTGCTTAAACAATACAAATAGTATACATTTCAACTTTACTCCAAAGCACTTACTGCAAACCTAATTGAAACACTTTAAGTTAACCTCCCACATGATTCTGAGATGTCTGAAAGTTGTTTCATACCTGTGCACATAAAGACAAAAAAGTTGATTTCACAGTGAGTAGAATGATTTGACATAAAAGTAGTATACATTTCAATTGTACTCAAAAGTCCTGACTGCAAACCTAATGCAAACAGATTTGGTTAACTTCCCAGATGAGTATGACTAGGTTTAAAGTTGTTTCATGCCTCAGTTCATCAAGACAAAAAAGTTAATTTCTCAGTACTAGTATGCTCTGACTTTAAGGTAGTATACATCTCAATTTTACACCAAAGTACTTACTGCAAACTAATGGAAACACCTTAGGTTAACTTCCCACATGATTATGAGTAGTTTGAAAGTTGAATCATGGCTGTACACATCAACACAAAAAAGTTGTTATCTCAGTGCATGTAATGCTTAGACAATACAAATAGTATACATTTCAATTTTACACCAAAGTACTTACTGCAAACCTAATGGAAACAACTTAGATTAACTTCCCATATGATTCTGAGATGTCTGAAAGTTGTTTCATACCTGTGCACATCAAGACAAAAAAGTTGTTATCTCAGTGCATGCAATGCTTAGACAATACAAATAGTATACATTTCAATTTTACACCAAAGCACTTACTGCAAACCTAATGGAAACAACTTAGGTTAACTTCCCACATGATTCTGAGATGTCTGAAAGTTGTTTCATAGCTGTGCACATAAAGACAGAAAAGTTGATTTCCCAGTGAATAGAAAGCTTTAACATAATAGTAGTATACATTTCAATTTTACACCAAAGCACTTACTGCAAACCTAATGGAAACACTTTAGGTTAACTTTCCACATGATTATGAGTAGTTTGAAAGTTGTTTCATGGCTGTACACATCAACAGAAAAAAGTTGTTATCTCAGTGCATGCAATGCTTAGACAATACAAATAGTATACATTTCAATTTTACACCAAAGCACTTACTGCAAACCTAATGGAAACAACTTAGGTTAACTTCCCACATGATTCTGAGATGTCTGAAAGTTGTTTCATACCTGTGCACATAAAGACAAAAAAGTTGATTTCACAGTGAGTAGAATGATTTGACATAAAAGTAGTATACATTTCAATTGTACTCAAAAGTCCTGACTGCAAACCTAATGCAAACAGATTTGGTTAACTTCCCAGATGAGTATGACTAGGTTTAAAGTTGTTTCATACCTCAGTTCATCAAGACAAAAAAGTTAATTTCTCAGTACTACTATGCTCTGACTTTAAGGTAGTATACATCTCAATTTTACACCAAAGTACTTACTGCAAACTAATGGAAGCACCTTAGGTTAACTTCCCACATGATTCTGAGATGTCTGAAAGCTGTTTCATAGCTGTGCACATAAAGACAAAAAAGTTGATTTCACAGTGAATAGAATGCTTTGACATAAAAGTAGTATACATTTCAATTTCACACCAAAGTACTTACTGCAAACCTAATGGAAACACCTTAGGTGAACTTCCCACATGATTATGAGTAGTTTGAAAGTTGTTTCATGGCTGTACGCATCAACACAAAAAAGTTGTTATCTCAGTACATGCAATGCTTCGACATTACAAATAGTATGCATTTCAATTTTACACCAAAGTACTTACTGCAAACCTAATGGAAACACCATAGGTTAACTTCCCACATGATTCTGAGATGTCTGAAAGTTGTTTCATAGCTGTGCACATAAAGACAAAAAAGTTGTTTTCTCAGTGCATGCAATGCTTTTACAATACAAATAGTATACATTTCAATTTTACACCAAAGCACTTACTGCAAACCTAATGGAAACAACTTAGGTTAACTTCCCACATGATTCTGAGATGTCTGAAAGTTGTTTCATAGCTGTGCACATAAAGACAGAAAAGTTGATTTCCCAGTGAATAGAAAGCTTTAACATAAAAGTAGTATACATTTCAATTTTACACCAAAGCACTTACTGCAAACCTAATGGAAACACTTTAGGTTAACTTTCCACATGATTATGAGTAGTTTGAAAGTTGTTTCATGGCTGTACACATCAACAGAAAAAAGTTGTTATCTCAGTGCATGCAATGCTTAGACAATACAAATAGTATACATTTCAATTTTACACCAAAGCACTTACTGCAAACCTAATGGAAACAACTTAGGTTAACTTCCCACATGATTCTGAGATGTCTGAAAGTTGTTTCATACCTGTGCACATAAAGACAAAAAAGTTGATTTCACAGTGAGTAGAATGATTTGACATAAAAGTAGTATACATTTCAATTGTACTCAAAAGTCCTGACTGCAAACCTAATGCAAACAGATTTGGTTAACTTCCCAGATGAGTATGACTAGGTTTAAAGTTGTTTCATACCTCAGTTCATCAAGACAAAAAAGTTAATTTCTCAGTACTACTATGCTCTGACTTTAAGGTAGTATACATCTCAATTTTACACCAAAGTACTTACTGCAAACTAATGGAAACACCTTAGGTTAACTTCCCACATGATTCTGAGATGTCTGAAAGCTGTTTCATAGCTGTGCACATAAAGACAAAAAAGTTGATTTCACAGTGAATAGAATGCTTTGACATAAAAGTAGTATACATTTCAATTTCACACCAAAGTACTTACTGCAAACCTAATGGAAACACCTTAGGTGAACTTCCCACATGATTATGAGTAGTTTGAAAGCTGTTTCATGGCTGTACACATCAACAGAAAAAAGTTGTTAGCTCAGTGCATGCAATGCTTAGACAATACAAATAGTATACATTTCAATTTCACTCCAAAGAACGTACTGCAAACCTAATGGAAACACTTTAATTTAACTTCCCACATGATTCTGAGATGTCTGAAAGTTGTTTCATACCTGTGCACATAAAGACAGAAAAGTTGATTTCACAGTGAATAGAATGCTTTGACATAAAAGTAGTATACATTTCAATTGTACTCAAAAGTCCTGACTGCAAACCTAATGCAAACAGATTTGGTTGACTTCCCAGATGAGTATGACTAGGTTTAAAGTTGTTTCATGCCTCAGTTCATCAAGACAAAAAAGTTAATTTCTCAGTACTACTATGCTCTGACTTTAAGGTAGTATACATCTCAATTTTACACCAAAGTACTTACTGCAAACTAATGGAAACACCTTAGGTTAACTTCCCACATGATTATGAGTAGTTTGAAAGTTGTTTCATGGCTGTACGCATCAACACAAAAAAGTTGTTATCTCAGTACATGCAATGCTTCGACATTACAAATAGTATGCATTTCAATTTTACACCAAAGTACTTACTGCAAACCTAATGGAAACACCATAGGTTAACTTCCCACATGATTCTGAGATGTCTGAAAGTTGTTTCATACCTGTGCACATCAAGACAAAAAAGTTGTTATCTCAGTGCATGCAATGCTTAGACAATACAAATAGTATACATTTCAATTTTACACCAAAGCACTTACTGCAAACCTAATGGAAACAACTTAGGTTAACTTCCCACATGATTCTGAGATGTCTGAAAGTTGTTTCATAGCTGTGCACATAAAGACAGAAAAGTTGATTTCCCAGTGAATAGAAAGCTTTAACATAATAGTAGTATACATTTCAATTTTACACCAAAGCACTTACTGCAAACCTAATGGAAACACTTTAGGTTAACTTTCCACATGATTATGAGTAGTTTGAAAGTTGTTTCATGGCTGTACACATCAACAGAAAAAAGTTGTTATCTCAGTGCATGCAATGCTTAGACAATACAAATAGTATACATTTCAATTTTACACCAAGCACTTACTGCAAACCTAATGGAAACAACTTAGGTTAACTTCCCACATGATTCTGAGATGTCTGAAAGTTGTTTCATACCTGTGCACATAAAGACAAAAAAGTTGATTTCACAGTGAGTAGAATGATTTGACATAAAAGTAGTATACATTTCAATTGTACTCAAAAGTCCTGACTGCAAACCTAATGCAAACAGATTTGGTTAACTTCCCAGATGAGTATGACTAGGTTTAAAGTTGTTTCATACCTCAGTTCATCAAGACAAAAAAGTTAATTTCTCAGTACTACTATGCTCTGACTTTAAGGTAGTATACATCTCAATTTTACACCAAAGTACTTACTGCAAACTAATGGAAGCACCTTAGGTTAACTTCCCACATGATTCTGAGATGTCTGAAAGCTGTTTCATAGCTGTGCACATAAAGACAAAAAAGTTGATTTCACAGTGAATAGAATGCTTTGACATAAAAGTAGTATACATTTCAATTTCACACCAAAGTACTTACTGCAAACCTAATGGAAACACCTTAGGTGAACTTCCCACATGATTATGAGTAGTTTGAAAGTTGTTTCATGGCTGTACGCATCAACACAAAAAAGTTGTTATCTCAGTACATGCAATGCTTCGACATTACAAATAGTATGCATTTCAATTTTACACCAAAGTACTTACTGCAAACCTAATGGAAACACCATAGGTTAACTTCCCACATGATTCTGAGATGTCTGAAAGTTGTTTCATAGCTGTGCACATAAAGACAAAAAAGTTGTTTTCTCAGTGCATGCAATGCTTTTACAATACAAATAGTATACATTTCAATTTTACACCAAAGCACTTACTGCAAACCTAATGGAAACAACTTAGGTTAACTTCCCACATGATTCTGAGATGTCTGAAAGTTGTTTCATAGCTGTGCACATAAAGACAGAAAAGTTGATTTCCCAGTGAATAGAAAGCTTTAACATAAAAGTAGTATACATTTCAATTTTACACCAAAGCACTTACTGCAAACCTAATGGAAACACTTTAGGTTAACTTTCCACATGATTATGAGTAGTTTGAAAGTTGTTTCATGGCTGTACACATCAACAGAAAAAAGTTGTTATCTCAGTGCATGCAATGCTTAGACAATACAAATAGTATACATTTCAATTTTACACCAAAGCACTTACTGCAAACCTAATGGAAACAACTTAGGTTAACTTCCCACATGATTCTGAGATGTCTGAAAGTTGTTTCATACCTGTGCACATAAAGACAAAAAAGTTGATTTCACAGTGAGTAGAATGATTTGACATAAAAGTAGTATACATTTCAATTGTACTCAAAAGTCCTGACTGCAAACCTAATGCAAACAGATTTGGTTAACTTCCCAGATGAGTATGACTAGGTTTAAAGTTGTTTCATACCTCAGTTCATCAAGACAAAAAAGTTAATTTCTCAGTACTACTATGCTCTGACTTTAAGGTAGTATACATCTCAATTTTACACCAAAGTACTTACTGCAAACTAATGGAAACACCTTAGGTTAACTTCCCACATGATTCTGAGATGTCTGAAAGCTGTTTCATAGCTGTGCACATAAAGACAAAAAGTTGATTTCACAGTGAATAGAATGCTTTGACATAAAAGTAGTATACATTTCAATTTCACACCAAAGTACTTACTGCAAACCTAATGGAAACACCTTAGGTGAACTTCCCACATGATTATGAGTAGTTTGAAAGCTGTTTCATGGCTGTACACATCAACAGAAAAAAGTTGTTAGCTCAGTGCATGCAATGCTTAGACAATACAAATAGTATACATTTCAATTTCACTCCAAAGAACGTACTGCAAACCTAATGGAAACACTTTAATTTAACTTCCCACATGATTCTGAGATGTCTGAAAGTTGTTTCATACCTGTGCACATAAAGACAGAAAAGTTGATTTCACAGTGAATAGAATGCTTTGACATAAAAGTAGTATACATTTCAATTGTACTCAAAAGTCCTGACTGCAAACCTAATGCAAACAGATTTGGTTGACTTCCCAGATGAGTATGACTAGGTTTAAAGTTGTTTCATGCCTCAGTTCATCAAGACAAAAAAGTTAATTTCTCAGTACTACTATGCTCTGACTTTAAGGTAGTATACATCTCAATTTTACACCAAAGTACTTACTGCAAACTAATGGAAACACCTTAGGTTAACTTCCCACATGATTATGAGTAGTTTGAAAGTTGTTTCATGGCTGTACGCATCAACACAAAAAAGTTGTTATCTCAGTACATGCAATGCTTCGACATTACAAATAGTATGCATTTCAATTTTACACCAAAGTACTTACTGCAAACCTAATGGAAACACCATAGGTTAACTTCCCACATGATTCTGAGATGTCTGAAAGTTGTTTCATAGCTGTGCACATAAAGACAAAAAAGTTGATTTCACAGTGAATAGAATGCTTTGACATAAAAGTAGTATACATTTCAATTTTACACCAAAGCACTTACTGCAAACCTAATGGAAACACTTTAGGTTAACTTTCCACATGATTATGAGTAGTTTGAAAGTTGTTTCATGGCTGTATACATCAACACAAAAAAGTTGTTATCTCAGTGCATGCACTGCTTAAACAATACAAATAGTATACATTTCAATTTTACTCCAAAGCACTTACTGCAAACCTAATGGAAACACTTTAAGTTAACCTCCCACATGATTCTGAGATGTCTGAAAGTTGTTTCATACCTGTGCACATAAAGACAAAAAAGTTGATTTCACAGTGAGTAGAATGATTTGACATAAAAGTAGTATACATTTCAATTATACTCAAAAGTCCTGACTGCAAACCTAATGCAAACAGATTTGGTTGACTTCCCAGATGAGTGTGACTAGGTTAAAGTTGTTTCATGCCTCAGTTCATCAAGACAAAAAAGTTAATTTCTCAGTACTACTATGCTCTGACTTTAAGGTAGTATACATCTCAATTTTACACCAAAGTACTTACTGCAAACTAATGGAAACACCTTAGGTTAACTTCCCACATGATTATGAGTAGTTTGAAAGTTGATTCATGGCTGTACACATCAACAGAAAAAAGTTGTTATCTCAGTGCATGCAATGCTTAGACAATACAAATAGTATACATTTCAATTTTACACCAAAGTACTTACTGCAAACTAATGGAAGCACCTTAGGTTAACTTCCCACATGATTCTGAGATGTCTGAAAGCTGTTTCATAGCTGTGCACATAAAGACAAAAAAGTTGATTTCACAGTGAATAGAATGCTTTGACATAAAAGTAGTATACATTTCAATTTCACACCAAAGTACTTACTGCAAACCTAATGGAAACACCTTAGGTGAACTTCCCACATGATTATGAGTAGTTTGAAAGTTGTTTCATGGCTGTACGCATCAACACAAAAAAGTTGTTATCTCAGTACATGCAATGCTTCGACATTACAAATAGTATGCATTTCAATTTTACACCAAAGTACTTACTGCAAACCTAATGGAAACACCATAGGTTAACTTCCCACATGATTCTGAGATGTCTGAAAGTTGTTTCATAGCTGTGCACATAAAGACAAAAAAGTTGTTTTCTCAGTGCATGCAATGCTTTTACAATACAAATAGTATACATTTCAATTTTACACCAAAGCACTTACTGCAAACCTAATGGAAACAACTTAGGTTAACTTCCCACATGATTCTGAGATGTCTGAAAGTTGTTTCATAGCTGTGCACATAAAGACAGAAAAGTTGATTTCCCAGTGAATAGAAAGCTTTAACATAAAAGTAGTATACATTTCAATTTTACACCAAAGCACTTACTGCAAACCTAATGGAAACACTTTAGGTTAACTTTCCACATGATTATGAGTAGTTTGAAAGTTGTTTCATGGCTGTACACATCAACAGAAAAAAGTTGTTATCTCAGTGCATGCAATGCTTAGACAATACAAATAGTATACATTTCAATTTTACACCAAAGCACTTACTGCAAACCTAATGGAAACAACTTAGGTTAACTTCCCACATGATTCTGAGATGTCTGAAAGTTGTTTCATACCTGTGCACATAAAGACAAAAAAGTTGATTTCACAGTGAGTAGAATGATTTGACATAAAAGTAGTATACATTTCAATTGTACTCAAAAGTCCTGACTGCAAACCTAATGCAAACAGATTTGGTTAACTTCCCAGATGAGTATGACTAGGTTTAAAGTTGTTTCATACCTCAGTTCATCAAGACAAAAAAGTTAATTTCTCAGTACTACTATGCTCTGACTTTAAGGTAGTATACATCTCAATTTTACACCAAAGTACTTACTGCAAACTAATGGAAACACCTTAGGTTAACTTCCCACATGATTCTGAGATGTCTGAAAGCTGTTTCATAGCTGTGCACATAAAGACAAAAAAGTTGATTTCACAGTGAATAGAATGCTTTGACATAAAAGTAGTATACATTTCAATTTCACACCAAAGTACTTACTGCAAACCTAATGGAAACACCTTAGGTGAACTTCCCACATGATTATGAGTAGTTTGAAAGCTGTTTCATGGCTGTACACATCAACAGAAAAAAGTTGTTAGCTCAGTGCATGCAATGCTTAGACAATACAAATAGTATACATTTCAATTTCACTCCAAAGAACGTACTGCAAACCTAATGGAAACACTTTAATTTAACTTCCCACATGATTCTGAGATGTCTGAAAGTTGTTTCATACCTGTGCACATAAAGACAGAAAAGTTGATTTCACAGTGAATAGAATGCTTTGACATAAAAGTAGTATACATTTCAATTGTACTCAAAAGTCCTGACTGCAAACCTAATGCAAACAGATTTGGTTGACTTCCCAGATGAGTATGACTAGGTTTAAAGTTGTTTCATGCCTCAGTTCATCAAGACAAAAAAGTTAATTTCTCAGTACTACTATGCTCTGACTTTAAGGTAGTATACATCTCAATTTTACACCAAAGTACTTACTGCAAACTAATGGAAACACCTTAGGTTTAACTTCCCACATGATTATGAGTAGTTTGAAAGTTGTTTCATGGCTGTACGCATCAACACAAAAAAGTTGTTATCTCAGTACATGCAATGCTTCGACATTACAAATAGTATGCATTTCAATTTTACACCAAAGTACTTACTGCAAACCTAATGGAAACACCATAGGTTAACTTCCCACATGATTCTGAGATGTCTGAAAGTTGTTTCATAGCTGTGCACATAAAGACAAAAAAGTTGATTTCACAGTGAATAGAATGCTTTGACATAAAAGTAGTATACATTTCAATTTTACACCAAAGCACTTACTGCAAACCTAATGGAAACACTTTAGGTTAACTTTCCACATGATTATGAGTAGTTTGAAAGTTGTTTCATGGCTGTATACATCAACACAAAAAAGTTGTTATCTCAGTGCATGCACTGCTTAAACAATACAAATAGTATACATTTCAATTTTACTCCAAAGCACTTACTGCAAACCTAATGGAAACACTTTAAGTTAACCTCCCACATGATTCTGAGATGTCTGAAAGTTGTTTCATACCTGTGCACATAAAGACAAAAAAGTTGATTTCACAGTGAGTAGAATGATTTGACATAAAAGTAGTATACATTTCAATTATACTCAAAAGTCCTGACTGCAACCTAATGCAAACAGATTTGGTTGACTTCCCAGATGAGTGTGACTAGGTTTA
>NW_027276744.1:0-35640 GCF_030028105.1 Mobula birostris | reverse complement strand
GGAAACACCTTTGGTTAACTTCCCACATGATTATGAGCAGTTTGAAAGTTGTTTCATGCCTATATACATCAAGACAAAAAAGTTCTTTTCTCAGAGCTTCCAAAGCTTTGCAATACAAATAGTATACATTTCAAATTTACACCAAAGTACTTAGTGCAAACCTAATGGAAACACCTTACGTTAACTTCCCACATGATTCTGAGATGACTGAAAGTTGTTTCATGCCTCTAGACATCAGGACAAAAAAGTTGTTCTCCTCAGTGCATACAATGCTTTGACAATACAAAGAATATACATTTCAATTTTACACCAAAGTACTTACTGCAAACCTAATGGAAACACCTTAGGTTAACTTCCCACATGTTTCTGAGATGACTGAAAGTTGTTTCATGCCTCTAGACATCAAGACAAAAAAGTTGTTATCTCAGTGCATACAATGCTTTGACAATACAAAGAGTATGCATTTCAATTTTAAACCAAAGTACTTACTGCAAACCTAATGGAAACACCTTTGGTTAACTTCCCACATGATTATGAGCAGTTTGAAAGTTGTTTCATGCCTATATACATCAAGACAAAAAAGTTCTTTTCTCAGTGCTTCCAAAGCTTTGCAATACAAATAGTATACATTTCAATTTTACACCAAAGTACTTAGTGCAAACCTAATGGAAACTCCTTAGGTTAACTTCCACATGATTCTGAGATGACTGAAAGTTGTTTCATGCCTCCAGACATCAAGACAAAAAAGTTGTTATCTCAGTGCATACAATGCTTTGACAATACAAAGAGTATACATTTCAATTTTACACCAAAGTACTTACTGCAAACCTAATGGAAACACCTTAGGTTAACTTCCTACCTGATTCTGAAATGTCTGCAAGTTGTTTCATGCCTCTGTACAAGAAGACAAAAAAGTTGATTTCTCAGAGATTAGAGTGCTTTGACATTAAAAGTAGTATAGATTTGAATTTTACACCAAAGTACTTAGTGCAAACCTAATGGAAACACCCTAGTTCAACTTCCCACATGATTGTGAGTAGTTTCAAAGTAGTTTCATGCCTCTGCTCATCAAGACAAAAAAGTTCTTTTCTCAGTGCTTCCAATGCTTTGACAATACAAATAGTATACATTTCAATTTTACACCAAAGAACTTACTGCAAAACTAATGGAAACACCTTAGCGTAACTTCCCACATGATTCTGAGATGACTGAAAGTTGTTTCATGCCTTTAGACATTAAGACAAAAAAGTTGTTATCTCAGTGCATACAATGCTTTGAAGTAACAGTAGTATACACTTAAATTGTACTGAAAAGTCCTGACTGCAAACCTAATGGAAACACCTTTGGTTAACTTCCCTCATGATTATGAGATGACTGAAAGTTGTTTCATGCCTCTATACATCAAGACAACAAAGTTCTTATCTCAGTGCATACAATGCTTTGTCAGTACAAATAGTATACACTTCAATTTTACACCAAAGTACTTAGTGCAAACCTAATGGAAACACCTTAGGTTAACTTCCACATGATTATGAGATGACTGAAAGTTGTTTCATGCCTCTAGACATCAAGACAAAAAAGTTGTTATCTCAGTGCATACAATGCTTTGACAATACAAAGAGTATACATTTCAATTTTAAACCAAGTACTTACTGCAAACCTAATGGAAACACCTAAGGTTAACTTCCCACATGATCTGAAATGTCTGCAAGTTGTTTCATGCCCCTGTACATAAAGACAAAAAAGTTGATTTCTCAGAGAATAGAGTGCTTTGACATTAAAAGTATTATACATTTGAATTTTACACCAAAGTACTTAGTGCAAACCTAATGGAAACACCTTAGGTTAACTTCCCACATGATTCTGAGATGACTGAAAGTTGTTTCATGCCTCTAGACATCAAGACAAAAAAGTTGTTATCTCAGTGCATACAATGCTTTGACAATACAAAGAGTATACATTTCAATTTTACACCAAAGTACTTAGTGCAAACCTAATGGAAACACCTTAGGTTAACTTCCCACATGATTCTGAGATGACTGAAAGTTGTTTCATGCCTCCAGACATCAAGACAAAAAAGTTGTTATCTCAGTGCATACAATGCTTTGACAATACAAAGAGTATACATTTTCAATTTTACACCAAAGTACTTACTGCAAACCTAATGGAAACACCTTAGGTTAACTTCCCACATGATTCTGAGATGACTGAAAGTTGTTTCATGCCTCTATAAATCAAGACAACAAAGTTGTTATCTCAGTGCATACAATGCTTTGACAATACAAAGAGTATGCATTTCAATTTTAAACCAAAGTACTTACTGCAAACCTAATGGAAACACCTTTGGTTAACTTCCCACATGATTATGAGCAGTTTGAAAGTTGTTTCATGCCTATATACATCAAGACAAAAAAGTTCTTTTCTCAGAGCTTCCAAAGCTTTGCAATACAAATAGTATACATTTCAAGTTTACACCAAAGTACTTAGTGCAAACCTAATGGAAACACCTTACGTTAACTTCCCACATGATTCTGAGATGACTGAAAGTTGTTTCATGCCTCTAGACATCAGGACAAAAAAGTTGTTCTCTCAGTGCATACAATGCTTTGACAATACAAAGAGTATACATTTCAATTTACACCAAAGTAATTACTGCAAACCTAATGGAAACACCTTAGGTTAACTTCCCACATGTTTCTGAGATGACTGAAAGTTGTTTCATGCCTCTAGACATCAAGACAAAAAAGTTGTTATCTCAGTGCATACAATGCTTTGACAATACAAAGAGTATGCATTTCAATTTTAAACCAAAGTACTTACTGCAAACCTAATGGAAACACCTTTGGTTAACTTCCCACATGATTATGAGCAGTTTGAAAGTTGTTTCATGCCTATATACATCAAGACAAAAAAGTTCTTTTCTCAGTGCTTCCAAAGCTTTGCAATACAAATAGTATACATTTCAATTTTACACCAAAGTACTTAGTGCAAACCTAATGGAAACACCTTAGGTTAACCTCCCACATGATTCTGAGATGACTGAAAGTTGTTTCATGCCTCCAGACATCAAGACAAAAAAGTTGTTATCTCAGTGCATACAATGCTTTGACAATACAAAGAGTATACATTTCAATTTTACACCAAAGTACTTACTGCAAACCTAATGGAAACACCTTAGGTTAACTTCCTACATGATTCTGAAATGTCTGCAAGTTGTTTCATGCCTCTGTACAAGAAGACAAAAAAGTTGATTTCTCAGAGATTAGAGTGCTTTGACATTAAAAGTAGTATAGATTTGAATTTTACAGCAAAGTACTTAGTGCAAACCTAATGGAAACACCCTAGTTCAACTTCCCACATGATTATGAGTAGTTTCAAAGTAGTTTCATGCCTCTGCTCATCAAGACAAAAAAGTTCTTTTCTCAGTGCTTCCAATGCTTTGACAATACAAATAGTATACATTTCAATTTTACACCAAAGAACTTACTGCAAAACTAATGGAAACACCTTAGCCTAACTTCCCACATGATTCTGAGATGACTGAAAGTTGTTTCATGCCTCTATACATCAAGACAACGAAGTTGTTATCTCAGTGCATACAATGCTTTGTCAGTACAAATAGTATACACTTCAATTTTACACCAAAGTACTTAGTGCAAACCTAATGGAAACACCTTAGGTTAACTTCCCACATGATTCTGAGATGACTGAAAGTTGTTTCATGCCTCTAGACATCAAGACAAAAAAGTTGTTATCTCAGTGCATACAATGCTTTGACAATACAAAGAGTATACATTTCAATTTTACACCAAAGTACTTACTGCAAACCTAATGGAAACACCTTAGGTTAACTTCCCACATGATTCTGAGATGACTGAAAGTTGTTTCATGCCTCTGTACATAAAGACAAAAAAGTTGATTTCTCAGAGATTAGAGTGCTTTGACATTAAAAGTATTATAGATTTGAATTTTACACCAAAGTACTTAGTGCAAACCTAATGGAAACACCCTAGTTCAACTTCCCACATGATTATGAGTAGTTTGAAAGTAGGTTCATGCCTCTGCTCATCAAGACAAAAAAGTTCTTTTCTCAGTGCTTCCAATGCTTTGACAATACAAATAGTATACATTTCAATTTTACACCAAAGAACTTACTGCAAAACTAATGGAAACACCTTAGGATAACTTCCCACATGATTCTGAGATGACTGAAAGTTGTTTCATGCCTTTAGACATTAAGAGAAAAAGTTGTTATCTCAGTGCATACAATGCTTTGACGTAACAGTAGTATACACTTAAATTGTACTGAAAAGTCCTGACTGCAAACCTAATGGAAACACCTTTGGTTAACTTCCCTCATGAATATGAGCAGTTTGAAAGTTTTTTCATGCCTCTATACATCAAGACAACAAAGTTCTTATCTCAGTGCATACAATGCTTTGTCAATACAAATAGTATACAATTCAATTTTACACCAAAGTACTTACTGCAAACCTAATGAAAACACCTTAGGTTAACTTCCCACATGATTCTGAGGTGACTGAAAGTTGCTTGATGCCTCTAGACATCAAGACAAAAAAGTTGTTATCTCAGTGCATACAATGCTTTGACAATACAAAGAGTATACATTTCAATTTTACACCAAAGTACTTACTGCAAACCTAATGGAAACACCTTAGGTTAACTTCCCACATGATTCTGAGGTGACTGAAAGTTGTTTGATGCCTCTAGACATCAAGAGAAAAAAGTTGTTATCTCAGTGCATACAATGCTTTGACAATGCAAAGAGCATACATTTCAATTTTACACCACAGTACTTACTGCAAACCTAATGGAAACACCTAAGGTTAACTTCCCACATGATTCTGAAATGTCTGCTAGTTGTTTCATGCCCCTGTACATAAAGACAAAAAAGTTGATTTCTCAGAGAATAGAGTGCTTTGACATTAAAAGTATTATACATTTGAATTTTACAACAAAGTACTTAGTGCAAACCTAATGGAAACACCTTAGGTTAACTTCCCACATGATTCTGAAATGACTGAAAGTTGTTTCATGCCTCTAGACATCAAGACAAAAATTTGTTATCTCAGTGCATACAATGCTTTGACAATACAAACAGTATACATTTCAATTTTACACCAAAGTACTTACTGCAAACCTAATGGAAACACCTTAGGTTAACTTCCCACATGATTCTGAGATGACTGAAAGTTGTTTCATGCCTCTATAAATCAAGACAACAAAGTTGTTATCTCAGTGCATACAATGCTTTGACAATACAAAGAGTATGCATTTCAATTTTAAACCAAAGTACTTACTGCAAACCTAATGGAAACACCTTTGGTTAACTTCCCACATGATTATGAGCAGTTTGAAAGTTGTTTCATGCCTATATACATCAAGACAAAAAAGTTCTTTTCTCAGAGCTTCCAAAGCTTTGCAATACAAATAGTATACATTTCAAGTTTACACCAAAGTACTTAGTGCAAACCTAATGGAAACACCTTACGTTAACTTCCCACATGATTCTGAGATGACTGAAAGTTGTTTCATGCCTCTAGACATCAGGACAAAAAAGTTGTTCTCTCAGTGCATACAATGCTTTGACAATACAAAGAGTATACATTTCAATTTTACACCAAAGTACTTACTGCAAACCTAATGGAAACACCTTAGGTTAACTTGCCACATGTTTCTGAGATGACTGAAAGTTGTTTCATGCCTCTAGACATCAAGACAAAAAAGTTGTTATCTCAGTGCATACAATGCTTTGACAATACAAAGAGTATGCATTTCAATTTTAAACCAAAGTACTTACTGCAAACCTAATGGAAACACCTTTGGTTAACTTCCCACATGATTATGAGCAGTTTGAAAGTTGTTTCATGCCTATATACATCAAGACAAAAAAGTTCTTTTCTCAGTGCTTCCAAAGCTTTGCAATACAAATAGTATACATTTCAATTTTACACCAAAGTACTTAGTGCAAACCTAATGGAAACTCCTTAGGTTAACTTCCCACATGATTCTGAGATGACTGAAAGTTGTTTCATGCCTCCAGACATCAAGACAAAAAAGTTGTTATCTCAGTGCATACAATGCTTTGACAATACAAAGAGTATACATTTCAATTTTACACCAAAGTACTTACTGCAAACCTAATGGAAACACCTTAGGTTAACTTCCAACATGATTCTGAAATGTCTGCAAGTTGTTTCATGCCTCTGTACAAGAAGACAAAAAAGTTGATTTCTCAGAGATTAGAGTGCTTTGACATTAAAAGTAGTATAGATTTGAATTTTACACCAAAGTACTTAGTGCAAACCTAATGGAAACACCCTATTTCAACTTCCCACATGATTGTGAGTAGTTTCAAAGTAGTTTCATGCCTCTGCTCATCAAGACAAAAAAGTTCTTTTCTCAGTGCTTCCAATGCTTTGACAATACAAATAGTATACATTTCAATTTTACACCAAAGTACTTACTGCAAAACTAATGGAAACACCTTAGCGTAACTTCCCACATGATTCTGAGATGACTGAAAGTTGTTTCATGCCTTTAGACATTAAGAGAAAAAAGTTGTTATCTCAGTGCATACAATGCTTTGACGTAACAGTAGTATACACTTAAATTGTACTGAAAAGTCCTGACTGCAAACCTAATGGAAACACCTTTGGTTAACTTCCCTCATGATTATGAGCAGTTTGAAAGTTTTTTCATGCCTCTATACATCAAGACAACGAAGTTGTTATCTCAGTGCATACAATGCTTTGTCAGTACAAATAGTATACACTTCAATTTTACACCAAAGTACTTAGTGCAAACCTAATGGAAACACCTTAGGTTAACTTCCCACATGATTCTGAGATGACTGAAAGTTGTTTCATGCCTCTAGACATCAAGACAAAAAAGTTGTTATCTCAGTGCATACAATGCTTTGACAATACAAAGAGTATACATTTCAATTTTACACCAAAGGACTTACTGCAAACCTAATGGAAACACCTAAGGTTAACTTCCCACATGATTCTGAAATGTCTGCAAGTTGTTTCATGCCCCTGTACATAAAGACAAAAAAGTTGATTTCTCAGAGAATAGAGTGCTTTGACATTCAAAGTGTTATACATTTGAATTTTACACCAAAGTACTTAGTGCAAACCTAATGGAAACACCTTAGGTTAACTTCCCACATGATTCTGAGATGACTGAAAGTTGTTTCATGCCTCTAGACATCAAGACAAAAAAGTTGTTATCTCAGTGCATACAATGCTTTGACAATACAAAGAGTATGCATTTCAATTTTAAACCAAAGTACTTACTGCAAACCTAATGGAAACACCTTTGGTTAACTTCCCACATGATTATGAGCAGTTTGAAAGTTGTTTCATGCCTATATACAGGAAGACAAAAAAGTTCTTTTCTCAGTGCTTCCAAAGCTTTGCAATACAAATAGTATACATTTCAATTTTACACCAAAGTACTTAGTGCAAACCTAATGGAAACACCTTAGGTTAACTTCCCACATGATTCTGAGATGACTGAAAGTTGTTTCATGCCTCCAGACATCAAGACAAAAAAGTTGTTATCTCAGTGCATACAATGCTTTGACAATACAAAGAGTATACATTTCAATTTTACACCAAAGTACTTACTGCAAACCTAATGGAAACACCTTAGGTTAACTTCCCACATGATTCTGAGGTGACTGAAAGTTGTTTGATGCCTCTAGACATCAAGAGAAAAAAGTTGTTATCTCAGTGCATACAATGCTTTGACAATACAAAGAGTATACATTTCAATTTTACACCACAGTACTTACTGCAAACCTAATGGAAACACCTAAGGTTAACTTCCCACATGATTCTGAAATGTCTGCTTGTTGTTTCATGCCCCTGTACATAAAGACAAAAAAGTTGATTTCTCAGAGAATAGAGTGCTTTGACATTAAAAGTATTATACATTTGAATTTTACACCAAAGTACTTAGTGCAAACCTAATGGAAACACCTTAGGTTAACTTCCCACATGATTCTGAAATGACTGAAAGTTGTTTCATGCCTCTAGACATCAAGACAAAAAAGTTGTTATCTCAGTGCATACAATGCTTTGACAATACAAAGAGTATACATTTCAATTTTACACCAAAGTACTTACTGCAAACCTAATGGAAACACCTTAGGTTAACTTCCCACATGATTCTGAGATGACTGAAAGTTGTTTCATGCCTCTAGACATCATGACAAAAAAGTTGTTATCTCAGTGCATACAATGCTTTCACAATACAAAGAGTATGCATTTCAATTTTAAACCAAAGTACTTACTGCAAACCTAATGGAAACACCTTTGGTTAACTTCCCACATGATTATGAGCAGTTTGAAAGTTGTTTCATGCCTATATACAGGAAGACAAAAAAGTTCTTTTCTCAGTGCTTCCAAAGCTTTGCAATACAAATAGTATACATTTCAATTTTACACCAAAGTACTTAGTGCAAACCTAATGGAAACACCTTAGGTTAACTTCCCACATGATTCTGAGATGACTGAAAGTTGTTTCATGCCTCCAGACATCAAGACAAAAAAGTTGTTATCTCAGTGCATACAATGCTTTGACAATACAAAGAGTATACATTTCAATTTTACACCAAAGTACTTACTGCAAACCTAATGGAAACACCTTAGGTTAACTTCCTACATGATTCTGAAATGTCTGCAAGTTGTTTCATGCCTCTGTACATAAAGACAAAAAAGTTGATTTCTCAGAGATTAGAGTGCTTTGACATTAAAAGTATTATAGATTTGAATTTTACACCAAAGTACTTAGTCCAAACCTAATGGAAACACCCTAGTTCAACTTCCCACATGATTATGAGTAGTTTGAAAGTAGTTTCATGCCTCTGCTCATCAAGACAAAAAAGTTCTTTTCTCAGTGCTTCCAATGCTTTGACAATACAAATAGTATACATTTCAATTTTACACCAAAGAACTTACTGCAAAACTAATGGAAACACCTTAGGTTAACTTCCCACATGATTCTGAGATGACTGAAAGTTGTTTCATGCCTTTAGACATTAAGAGAAAAAAGTTGTTATCTCAGTGCATACAATGCTTTGACGTAACAGTAGTATACACTTAAATTGTACTGAAAAGTCCTGACTGCAAACCTAATGGAAACACCTTTGGTTAACTTCCCTCATGATTATGAGATGACTGAAAGTTGTTTCATGCCTCTATACATCAAGACAACAAAGTTCTTATCTCAGTGCATACAATGCTTTGTCAGTACAAATAGTATACACTTCAATTTTACACCAAAGTACTTAGTGCAAACCTAATGGAAACACCTTAGGTTAACTTCCCACATGATTATGAGATGACTGAAAGTTGTTTCATGCCTCTAGACATCAAGACAAAAAAGTTGTTATCTCAGTGCATACAATGCTTTGACAATACAAAGAGTATACATTTCAATTTTACACCAAATTACTTACTGCAAACCTAATGGAAACACCTAAGGTTAACTTCCCACATGATTCTGAAATGTCTGCAAGTTGTTTCATGCCCCTGTACATAAAGACAAAAAAGTTGATTTCTCAGAGAATAGAGTGCTTTGACATTCAAAGTGTTATACATTTGAATTTTACACCAAAGTACTTAGTGCAAACCTAATGGAAACACCTTAGGTTAACTTCCCACATGATTCTGAGATGACTGAAAGTTGTTTCATGCCTCTAGACATCAAGACAAAAAAGTTGTTATCTCAGTGCATACAATGCTTTGACAATACAAAGAGTATGCATTTCAATTTTAAACCAAAGTACTTACTGCAAACCTAATGGAAACACCTTTGGTTAACTTCCCACATGATTATGAGCAGTTTGAAAGTTGTTTCATGCCTATATACAGGAAGACAAAAAAGTTCTTTTCTCAGTGCTTCCAAAGCTTTGCAATACAAATAGTATACATTTCAATTTTACACCAAAGTACTTAGTGCAAACCTAATGGAAACACCTTAGGTTAACTTCCCACATGATTCTGAGATGACTGAAAGTTGTTTCATGCCTCCAGACATCAAGACAAAAAAGTTGTTATCTCAGTGCATACAATGCTTTGACAATACAAAGAGTATACATTTCAATTTTACACCAAAGTACTTACTGCAAACCTAATGGAAACACCTTAGGTTAACTTCCCACATGATTCTGAGGTGACTGAAAGTTGTTTGATGCCTCTAGACATCAAGAGAAAAAAGTTGTTATCTCAGTGCATACAATGCTTTGACAATACAAAGAGTATACATTTCAATTTTACACCACAGTACTTACTGCAAACCTAATGGAAACACCTAAGGTTAACTTCCCACATGATTCTGAAATGTCTGCTTGTTGTTTCATGCCCCTGTACATAAAGACAAAAAAGTTGATTTCTCAGAGAATAGAGTGCTTTGACATTAAAAGTATTATACATTTGAATTTTACACCAAAGTACTTAGTGCAAACCTAATGGAAACACCTTAGGTTAACTTCCCACATGATTCTGAAATGACTGAAAGTTGTTTCATGCCTCTAGACATCAAGACAAAAAAGTTGTTATCTCAGTGCATACAATGCTTTGACAATACAAAGAGTATACATTTCAATTTTACACCAAAGTACTTACTGCAAACCTAATGGAAACACCTTAGGTTAACTTCCCACATGATTCTGAGATGACTGAAAGTTGTTTCATGCCTCTATAAATCAAGACAACAAAGTTGTTATCTCAGTGCATACAATGCTTTGACAATACAAAGAGTATGCATTTCAATTTTAAACCAAAGTACTTACTGCAAACCTAATGGAAACACCTTTGGTTAACTTCCCACATGATTATGAGCAGTTTGAAAGTTGTTTCATGCCTATATACATCAAGACAAAAAAGTTCTTTTCTCAGTGCTTCCAAAGCTTTGCAATACAAATAGTATACATTTCAATTTTACACCAAAGTACTTAGTGCAAACCTAATGGAAACACCTTAGGTTAACTTCCCACATGATTCTGAGATGACTGAAAGTTGTTTCATGCCTCCAGACATCAAGACAAAAAAGTTGTTATCTCAGTGCATACAATGCTTTGACAATACAAAGAGTATACATTTCAATTTTACACCAAAGTACTTACTGCAAACCTAATGGAAACACCTTAGGTTAACTTCCTACATGATTCTGAAATGTCTGCAAGTTGTTTCATGCCTCTGTACATAAAGACAAAAAAGTTGATTTCTCAGAGATTAGAGTGCTTTGACATTAAAAGTATTATACATTTGAATTTTACACCAAAGTACTTAGTGCAAACCTAATGGAAACACCTTAGGTTAACTTCCCACATGATTCTGAAATGACTGAAAGTTGTTTCATGCCTCTAGACATCAAGACAAAAAAGTTGTTATCTCAGTGCATACAATGCTTTGACAATACAAAGAGTATACATTTCAATTTTACACCAAAGTACTTACTGCAAACCTAATGGAAACACCTTAGGTTAACTTCCCACATGATTCTGAGATGACTGAAAGTTGTTTCATGCCTCTAGACATCATGACAAAAAAGTTGTTATCTCAGTGCATACAATGCTTTCACAATACAAAGAGTATGCATTTCAATTTTAAACCAAAGTACTTACTGCAAACCTAATGGAAACACCTTTGGTTAACTTCCCACATGATTATGAGCAGTTTGAAAGTTGTTTCATGCCTATATACAGGAAGACAAAAAAGTTCTTTTCTCAGTGCTTCCAAAGCTTTGCAATACAAATAGTATACATTTCAATTTTACACCAAAGTACTTAGTGCAAACCTAATGGAAACACCTTAGGTTAACTTCCCACATGATTCTGAGATGACTGAAAGTTGTTTCATGCCTCCAGACATCAAGACAAAAAAGTTGTTATCTCAGTGCATACAATGCTTTGACAATACAAAGAGTATACATTTCAATTTTACACCAAAGTACTTACTGCAAACCTAATGGAAACACCTTAGGTTAACTTCCTACATGATTCTGAAATGTCTGCAAGTTGTTTCATGCCTCTGTACATAAAGACAAAAAAGTTGATTTCTCAGAGATTAGAGTGCTTTGACATTAAAAGTATTATAGATTTGAATTTTACACCAAAGTACTTAGTCCAAACCTAATGGAAACACCCTAGTTCAACTTCCCACATGATTATGAGTAGTTTGAAAGTAGTTTCATGCCTCTGCTCATCAAGACAAAAAAGTTCTTTTCTCAGTGCTTCCAATGCTTTGACAATACAAATAGTATACATTTCAATTTTACACCAAAGAACTTACTGCAAAACTAATGGAAACACCTTAGGTTAACTTCCCACATGATTCTGAGATGACTGAAAGTTGTTTCATGCCTTTAGACATTAAGAGAAAAAAGTTGTTATCTCAGTGCATACAATGCTTTGACGTAACAGTAGTATACACTTAAATTGTACTGAAAAGTCCTGACTGCAAACCTAATGGAAACACCTTTGGTTAACTTCCCTCATGATTATGAGATGACTGAAAGTTGTTTCATGCCTCTATACATCAAGACAACAAAGTTCTTATCTCAGTGCATACAATGCTTTGTCAGTACAAATAGTATACACTTCAATTTTACACCAAAGTACTTAGTGCAAACCTAATGGAAACACCTTAGGTTAACTTCCCACATGATTATGAGATGACTGAAAGTTGTTTCATGCCTCTAGACATCAAGACAAAAAAGTTGTTATCTCAGTGCATACAATGCTTTGACAATACAAAGAGTATACATTTCAATTTTACACCAAATTACTTACTGCAAACCTAATGGAAACACCTAAGGTTAACTTCCCACATGATTCTGAAATGTCTGCAAGTTGTTTCATGCCCCTGTACATAAAGACAAAAAAGTTGATTTCTCAGAGAATAGAGTGCTTTGACATTCAAAGTGTTATACATTTGAATTTTACACCAAAGTACTTAGTGCAAACCTAATGGAAACACCTTAGGTTAACTTCCCACATGATTCTGAGATGACTGAAAGTTGTTTCATGCCTCTAGACATCAAGACAAAAAAGTTGTTATCTCAGTGCATACAATGCTTTCACAATACAAAGAGTATGCATTTCAATTTTAAACCAAAGTACTTACTGCAAACCTAATGGAAACACCTTTGGTTAACTTCCCACATGATTATGAGCAGTTTGAAAGTTGTTTCATGCCTATATACAGGAAGACAAAAAAGTTCTTTTCTCAGTGCTTCCAAAGCTTTGCAATACAAATAGTATACATTTCAATTTTACACCAAAGTACTTAGTGCAAACCTAATGGAAACACCTTAGGTTAACTTCCCACATGATTCTGAGATGACTGAAAGTTGTTTCATGCCTCCAGACATCAAGACAAAAAAGTTGTTATCTCAGTGCATACAATGCTTTGACAATACAAAGAGTATACATTTCAATTTTACACCAAAGTACTTACTGCAAACCTAATGGAAACACCTTAGGTTAACTTCCGACATGATTCTGAGGTGACTGAAAGTTGTTTGATGCCTCTAGACATCAAGAGAAAAAAGTTGTTATCTCAGTGCATACAATGCTTTGACAATACAAAGAGTATACATTTCAATTTTACACCACAGTACTTACTGCAAACCTAATGGAAACACCTAAGGTTAACTTCCCACATGATTCTGAAATGTCTGCTTGTTGTTTCATGCCCCTGTACATAAAGACAAAAAAGTTGATTTCTCAGAGAATAGAGTGCTTTGACATTAAAAGTATTATACATTTGAATTTTACACCAAAGTACTTAGTGCAAACCTAATGGAAACACCTTAGGTTAACTTCCCACATGATTCTGAAATGACTGAAAGTTGTTTCATGCCTCTAGACATCAAGACAAAAAAGTTGTTATCTCAGTGCATACAATGCTTTGACAATACAAAGAGTATACATTTCAATTTTACACCAAAGTACTTACTGCAAACCTAATGGAAACACCTTAGGTTAACTTCCCACATGATTCTGAGATGACTGAAAGTTGTTTCATGCCTCTATAAATCAAGACAACAAAGTTGTTATCTCAGTGCATACAATGCTTTGACAATACAAAGAGTATGCATTTCAATTTTAAACCAAAGTACTTACTGCAAACCTAATGGAAACACCTTTGGTTAACTTCCCACATGATTATGAGCAGTTTGAAAGTTGTTTCATGCCTATATACATCAAGACAAAAAAGTTCTTTTCTCAGTGCTTCCAAAGCTTTGCAATACAAATAGTATACATTTCAATTTTACACCAAAGTACTTAGTGCAAACCTAATGGAAACACCTTAGGTTAACTTCCCACATGATTCTGAGATGACTGAAAGTTGTTTCATGCCTCCAGACATCAAGACAAAAAAGTTGTTATCTCAGTGCATACAATGCTTTGACAATACAAAGAGTATACATTTCAATTTTACACCAAAGTACTTACTGCAAACCTAATGGAAACACCTTAGGTTAACTTCCTACATGATTCTGAAATGTCTGCAAGTTGTTTCATGCCTCTGTACATAAAGACAAAAAAGTTGATTTCTCAGAGATTAGAGTGCTTTGACATTAAAAGTATTATAGATTTGAATTTTACACCAAAGTACTTAGTGCAAACCTAATGGAAACACCCTAGTTCAATATTGCACATGATTATGAGTAGTTTGAAAGTAGTTTCATGCCTCTGCTCATCAAGACAAAAAAGTTCTTTTCTCAGTGCTTCCAATGCTTTGACAATACAAATAGTATACATTTCAATTTTACACCAAAGAACTTACTGCAAAACTAATGGAAACACCTTAGGTTAACTTCCCACATGATTCTGAGATGACTGAAAGTTGTTTCATGCCTTTAGACATTAAGAGAAAAAAGTTGTTATCTCAGTGCATACAATGCTTTGACGTAACAGTAGTATACACTTAAATTGTACTGAAAAGTCCTGACTGCAAACCTAATGGAAACACCTTTGGTTAACTTCCCTCATGATTATGAGATGACTGAAAGTTGTTTCATGCCTCTATACATCAAGACAACAAAGTTCTTATCTCAGTGCATACAATGCTTTGTCAGTACAAATAGTATACACTTCAATTTTACACCAAAGTACTTAGTGCAAACCTAATGGAAACACCTTAGGTTAACTTCCCACATGATTATGAGATGACTGAAAGTTGTTTCATGCCTCTAGACATCAAGATAAAAAAGTTGTTATCTCAGTGCATACAATGCTTTGACAATACAAAGAGTATACATTTCAATTTGAAACCAAAGTACTTACTGCAAACCTAATGGAAACACCTAAGGTTAACTTCCCACATGATTCTGAAATGTCTGCAAGTTGTTTCATGCCCCTGTACATAAAGACAAAAAAGTTGATTTCTCAGAGAATAGAGTGCTTTGACATTAAAAGTATTATACATTTGAATTTTACACCAAAGTACTTAGTGCAAACCTAATGGAAACACCTTAGGTTTACTTCCCACATGATTCTGAGATGACTGAAAGTTGTTTCATGCCTCTAGACATCAAGACAAAAAAGTTGTTATCTCAGTGCATACAATGCTTTGACAATACAAAGAGTATGCATTTCAATTTTAAACCAAAGTACTTACTGCAAACCTAATGGAAACACCTTAGGTTAACTTCCCACATGATTATGAGCAGTTTGAAAGTTGTTTCATGCCTATATACAGCAAGACAAAAAAGTTCCTTTCTCAGTGCTTCCAAAGCTTTGCAATACAAATAGTATACATTTCAATTTTACACCAAAGTACTTAGTGCAAACCTAATGGAAACACCTTAGGTTAACTTCCCACATGATTCTGAGATGACTGAAAGTTGTTTCATGCCTCCAGACATCAAGACAAAAAAGTTGTTATCTCAGTGCATACAATGCTTTGACAATACAAAGAGTATACATTTCAATTTTACACCAAAGTACTTACTGCAAACCTAATGGAAACACCTTAGGTTAACTTCCCACATGATTCTGAGATGACTGAAAGTTGTTTCATGCCTCTATAAATCAAGACAACAAAGTTGTTATCTCAGTGCATACAATGCTTTGACAATACAAAGAGTATGCATTTCAATTTTAAACCAAAGTACTTACTGCAAACCTAATGGAAACACCTTTGGTTAACTTCCCACATGATTATGAGCAGTTTGAAAGTTGTTTCATGCCTATATACATCAAGACAAAAAAGTTCTTTTCTCAGTGCTTCCAAAGCTTTGCAATACAAATAGTATACATTTCAATTTTACACCAAAGTACTTAGTGCAAACCTAATGGAAACTCCTTAGGTTAACTTCCCACATGATTCTGAGATGACTGAAAGTTGTTTCATGCCTCCAGACATCAAGACAAAAAAGTTGTTATCTCAGTGCATAGAATGCTTTGACAATACAAAGAGTATTCATTTCAATTTTACACCAAAGTACTTACTGCAAACCTAATGGAAACACCTTAGGTTAACTTCCTACATGATTCTGAAATGTCTGCAAGTTGTTTCATGCCTCTGTACAAGAAGACAAAAAAGTTGATTTCTCAGAGATTAGAGTGCTTTGACATTAAAAGTAGTATAGATTTGAATTTTACACCAAAGTACTTAGTGCAAACCTAATGGAAACACCCTAGTTCAACTTCCCACATGATTGTGAGTAGTTTCAAAGTAGTTTCATGCCTCTGCTCATCAAGACAAAAAAGTTCTTTTCTCAGTGCTTCCAATGCTTTGACAATACAAATAGTATACATTTCAATTTTACACCAAAGAACTTACTGCAAAACTAATGGAAACACCTTAGCGTAACTTCCCACATGATTCTGAGATGACTGAAAGTTGTTTCATGCCTTTAGACATTAAGACAAAAAAGTTGTTATCTCAGTGCATACAATGCTTTGACGTAACAGTAGTATACACTTAAATTGTACTGAAAAGTCCTGACTGCAAACCTAATGGAAACACCTTTGGTTAACTTCCCTCATGATTATGAGCAGTTTGAAAGTTTTTTCATGCCTCTATACATCAAGACAACGAAGTTGTTATCTCAGTGCATACAATGCTTTGTCAGTACAAATAGTATACACTTCAATTTTACACCAAAGTACTTAGTGCAAACCTAATGGAAACACCTTAGGTTGACTTCCCACATGATTCTGAGATGACTGAAAGTTGTTTCATGCCTCTAGACATCAAGACAAAAAAGTTGTTATCTCAGTGCATACAATGCTTTGACAATACAAAGAGTATACATTTCAATTTTACACCAAAGGACTTACTGCAAACCTAATGGAAACACCTAAGGTTAACTTCCCACATGATTCTGAAATGTCTGCAAGTTGTTTCATGCCCCTGTACATAAAGACAAAAAAGTTGATTTCTCAGAGAATAGAGTGCTTTGACATTCAAAGTGTTATACATTTGAATTTTACACCAAAGTACTTAGTGCAAACCTAATGGAAACACCTTAGGTTAACTTCCCACATGATTCTGAGATGACTGAAAGTTGTTTCATGCCTCTAGACATCAAGACAAAAAAGTTGTTATCTCAGTGCATACAATGCTTTGACAATACAAAGAGTATGCATTTCAATTTTAAACCAAAGTACTTACTGCAAACCTAATGGAAACACCTTTGGTTAACTTCCCACATGATTATGAGCAGTTTGAAAGTTGTTTCATGCCTATATACAGGAAGACAAAAAAGTTCTTTTCTCAGTGCTTCCAAAGCTTTGCAATACAAATAGTATACATTTCAATTTTACACCAAAGTACTTAGTGCAAACCTAATGGAAACACCTTAGGTTAACTTCCCACATGATTCTGAGATGACTGAAAGTTGTTTCATGCCTCCAGACATCAAGACAAAAAAGTTGTTATCTCAGTGCATACAATGCTTTGACAATACAAAGAGTATACATTTCAATTTTACACCAAAGTACTTACTGCAAACCTAATGGAAACACCTTAGGTTAACTTCCCACATGATTCTGAGGTGACTGAAAGTTGTTTGATGCCTCTAGACATCAAGAGAAAAAAGTTGTTATCTCAGTGCGTACAATGCTTTGACAATACAAAGAGTATACATTTCAATTTTACACCACAGTACTTACTGCAAACCTAATGGAAACACCTTTGGTTAACTTCCCACATGATTATGAGCAGTTTGAAAGTTGTTTCATGCCTATATACATCAAGACAAAAAAGTTCTTTTCTCAGTGCTTCCAAAGCTTTGCAATACAAATAGTATACATTTCAATTTTACACCAAAGTACTTAGTGCAAACCTAATGGAAACACCTTAGGTTAACTTCCCACATGATTCTGAGATGACTGAAAGTTGTTTCATGCCTCCAGACATCAAGACAAAAAAGTTGTTATCTCAGTGCATACAATGCTTTGACAATACAAAGAGTATACATTTCAATTTTACACCAAAGTACTTACTGCAAACCTAATGGAAACAGCTTAGGTTAACTTCCTACATGATTCTGAAATGTCTGCAAGTTGTTTCATGCCTCTGTACATAAAGACAAAAAAGTTGATTTCTCAGAGATTAGAGTGCTTTGACATTAAAAGTATTATAGATTTGAATTTTACACCAAAGTACTTAGTGCAAACCTAATGGAAACACCCTAGTTCAACATTGCACATGATTATGAGTAGTTTGAAAGTAGTTTCATGCCTCTGCTCATCAAGACAAAAAAGTTCTTTTCTCAGTGCTTCCAATGCTTTGCAATACAAATAGTATACATTTCAATTTTACACCAAAGAACTTACTGCAAAACTAATGGAAACACCTTAGGTTAACTTCCCACATGATTCTGAGATGACTGAAAGTTGTTTCATGCCTTTAGACATTAAGAGAAAAAAGTTGTTATCTCAGTGCATACAATGCTTTGACGTAACAGTAGTATACACTTAAATTGTACTGAAAAGTCCTGACTGCAAACCTAATGGAAACACCTTTGGTTAACTTCCTCATGATTATGAGATGACTGAAAGTTGTTTCATGCCTCTATACATCAAGACAACAAAGTTCTTATCTCAGTGCATACAATGCTTTGTCAGTACAAATAGTATACACTTCAATTTTACACCAAAGTACTTAGTGCAAACCTAATGGAAACACCTTAGGTTAACTTCCCACATGATTATGAGATGACTGAAAGTTGTTTCATGCCTCTAGACATCAAGACAAAAAAGTTGTTATCTCAGTGCATACAATGCTTTGACAATACAAAGAGTATACATTTCAATTTACACCAAAGGACTTACTGCAAACCTAATGGAAACACCTAAGGTTAACTTCCCACATGATTCTGAAATGTCTGCAAGTTGTTTCATGCCCCTGTACATAAAGACAAAAAAGTTGATTTCTCAGAGAATAGAGTGCTTTGACATTAAAAGTATTATACATTTGAATTTTACACCAAAGTACTTAGTGCAAACCTAATGGAAACACCTTAGGTTAACTTCCCACATGATTCTGAGATGATTGAAAGTTGTTTCATGCCTCTAGACATCATGACAAAAAAGTTGTTATCTCAGTGCATACAATGCTTTCACAATACAAAGAGTATGCATTTCAATTTTAAACCAAAGTACTTACTGCAAACCTATGGAAACACCTTTGGTTAACTTCCCACATGATTATGAGCAGTTTGAAAGTTGTTTCATGCCTATATACAGGAAGACAAAAAAGTTCTTTTCTCAGTGCTTCCAAAGCTTTGCAATACAAATAGTATACATTTCAATTTTACACCAAAGTACTTAGTGCAAACCTAATGGAAACACCTTAGGTTAACTTCCCACATGATTCTGAGATGACTGAAAGTTGTTTCATGCCTCCAGACATCAAGACAAAAAAGTTGTTATCTCAGTGCATACAATGCTTTGACAATACAAAGAGTATACATTTCAATTTTACACCAAAGTACTTACTGCAAACCTAATGGAAACACCTTAGGTTAACTTCCTACATGATCTGAAATGTCTGCAAGTTGTTTCATGCCTCTGTACATAAAGACAAAAAAGTTGATTTCTCAGAGATTAGAGTGCTTTGACATTAAAAGTATTATAGATTTGAATTTTACACCAAAGTACTTAGTGCAAACCTAATGGAAACACCCTAGTTCAACTTCCACATGATTATGAGTAGTTTGAAAGTAGTTTCATGCCTCTGCTCATCAAGACAAAAAAGTTCTTTTCTCAGTGCTTCCAATGCTTTGACAATACAAATAGTATACATTTCAATTTTACACCAAAGAACTTACTGCAAAACTAATGGAAACACCTTAGGTTAACTTCCCACATGATTCTGAGATGACTGAAAGTTGTTTCATGCCTTTAGACATTAAGAGAAAAAAGTTGTTATCTCAGTGCATACAATGCTTTGACGTAACAGTAGTATACACTTAAATTGTACTGAAAAGTCCTGACTGCAAACCTAATGGAAACACCTTTGGTTAACTTCCCTCATGATTATGAGATGACTGAAAGTTGTTTCATGCCTCTATACATCAAGACAACAAAGTTCTTATCTCAGTACATACAATGCTTTGTCAGTACAAATAGTATACACTTCAATTTTACACCAAAGTACTTAGTGCAAACCTAATGGAAACACCTTAGGTTAACTTCCCACATGATTATGAGATGACTGAAAGTTGTTTCATGCCTCTAGACATCAAGATAAAAAAGTTGTTATCTCAGTGCATACAATGCTTTGACAATACAAAGAGTATACATTTCAATTTGAAACCAAAGTACTTACTGCCAACCTAATGGAAACACCTAAGGTTAACTTCCCACATGATTCTGAAATGTCTGCAAGTTGTTTCATGCCCCTGTACATAAAGACAAAAAAGTTGATTTCTCAGAGAATAGAGTGCTTTGACATTAAAAGTATTATACATTTGAATTTTACACCAAAGTACTTAGTGCAAACCTAATGGAAACACCTTAGGTTTACTTCCCACATGATTCTGAGATGACTGAAAGTTGTTTCATGCCTCTAGACATCAAGACAAAAAAGTTGTTATCTCAGTGCATACAATGCTTTGACAATACAAAGAGTATGCATTTCAATTTTAAACCAAAGTACTTACTGCAAACCTAATGGAAACACCTTAGGTTAACTTCCCACATGATTATGAGCAGTTTGAAAGTTGTTTCATGCCTATATACAGCAAGACAAAAAGTTCCTTTCTCAGTGCTTCCAAAGCTTTGCAATACAAATAGTATACATTTCAATTTTACACCAAAGTACTTAGTGCAAACCTAATGGAAACACCTTAGGTTAACTTCCCACATGATTCTGAGATGACTGAAAGTTGTTTCATGCCTCCAGACATCAAGACAAAAAAGTTGTTATCTCAGTGCATACAATGCTTTGACAATACAAAGAGTATACATTTCAATTTTACACCAAAGTACTTACTGCAAACCTAATGGAAACACCTTAGGTTAACTTCCCACATGATTCTGAGATGACTGAAAGTTGTTTCATGCCTCTATAAATCAAGACAACAAAGGTTGTTATCTCAGTGCATACAATGCTTTGACAATACAAAGAGTATGCATTTCAATTTTAAACCAAAGTACTTACTGCAAACCTAATGGAAACACCTTTGGTTAACTTCCCACATGATTATGAGCAGTTTGAAAGTTGTTTCATGCCTATATACATCAAGACAAAAAAGTTCTTTTCTCAGTGCTTCCAAAGCTTTGCAATACAAATAGTATACATTTCAATTTTACACCAAAGTACTTAGTGCAAACCTAATGGAAACTCCTTAGGTTAACTTCCCACATGATTCTGAGATGACTGAAAGTTGTTTCATGCCTCCAGACATCAAGACAAAAAAGTTGTTATCTCAGTGCATACAATGCTTTGACAATACAAAGAGTATTCATTTCAATTTTACACCAAAGTACTTACTGCAAACCTAATGGAAACACCTTAGGTTAACTTCCTACATGATTCTGAAATGTCTGCAAGTTGTTTCATGCTCTGTACAAGAAGACAAAAAAGTTGATTTCTCAGAGATTAGAGTGCTTTGACATTAAAAGTAGTATAGATTTGAATTTTACACCAAAGTACTTAGTGCAAACCTAATGGAAACACCCTAGTTCAACTTCCCACATGATTGTGAGTAGTTTCAAAGTAGTTTCATGCCTCTGCTCATCAAGACAAAAAAGTTCTTTTCTCAGTGCTTCCAATGCTTTGACAATACAAATAGTATACATTTCAATTTTACACCAAAGAACTTACTGCAAAACTAATGGAAACACCTTAGCGTAACTTCCCACATGATTCTGAGATGACTGAAAGTTGTTTCATGCCTTTAGACATTAAGACAAAAAAGTTGTTATCTCAGTGCATACAATGCTTTGACGTAACAGTAGTATACACTTAAATTGTACTGAAAAGTCCTGACTGCAAACCTAATGGAAACACCTTGGTTAACTTCCCTCATGATTATGAGCAGTTTGAAAGTTTTTTCATGCCTCTATACATCAAGACAACGAAGTTGTTATCTCAGTGCATACAATGCTTTGTCAGTACAATAGTATACACTTCAATTTTACACCAAAGTACTTAGTGCAAACCTAATGGAAACACCTTAGGTTAACTTCCCACATGATTCTGAGATGACTGAAAGTTGTTTCATGCTCTAGACATCAAGACAAAAAAGTTGTTATCTCAGTGCATACAATGCTTTGACAATACAAAGAGTATACATTTCAATTTTACACCAAAGGACTTACTGCAAACCTAATGGAAACACCTAAGGTTAACTTCCCACATGATTCTGAAATGTCTGCAAGTTGTTTCATGCCCCTGTACATAAAGACAAAAAAGTTGATTTCTCAGAGAATAGAGTGCTTTGACATTAAAGTATTATACATTTGAATTTTACACCAAAGTACTTAGTGCAAACCTAATGGAAACACCTTAGGTTAACTTCTCACATGATTCTGAGATGACTGAAAGTTGTTTCATGCCTCTAGACATCAAGACAAAAAAGTTGTTATCTCAGTGCATACAATGCTTTGACAATACAAAGAGTATGCATTTCAATTTTAAACCAAAGTACTTACTGCAAACCTAATGGAAACACCTTTGGTTAACTTCCCACATGATTATGAGCAGTTTGAAAGTTGTTTCATGCCTATATACAGGAAGACAAAAAAGTTCTTTTCTCAGTGCTTCCAAAGCTTTGCAATACAAATAGTATAGATTTCAATTTTACACCAAAGTACTTAGTGCAAACCTAATGGAAACACCTTAGGTTAACTTCCCACATGATTCTGAGATGACTGAAAGTTGTTTCATGCCTCCAGACATCAAGACAAAAAAGTTGTTATCTCAGTGCATACAATGCTTTGACAATACAAAGAGTATACATTTCAATTTTACACCAAAGTACTTACTGCAAACCTAATGGAAACACCTTAGGTTAACTTCCCACATGATTCTGAGGTGACTGAAAGTTGTTTGATGCCTCTAGACATCAAGAGAAAAAAGTTGTTATCTCAGTGCATACAATGCTTTGACAATACAAAGAGTATACATTTCAATTTTACACCACAGTACTTACTGCAAACCTAATGGAAACACCTAAGGTTAACTTCCCACATGATTCTGAAATGTCTGCTAGTTGTTTCATGCCCCTGTACATAAAGACAAAAAAGTTGATTTCTCAGAGAATAGAGTGCTTTGACATTAACAGTATTATACATTTGAATTTTACACCAAAGTACTTAGTGCAAACCTAATGGAAACACCTTAGGTTAACTTCCCACATGATTCTGAAATGACTGAAAGTTGTTTCATGCCTCTAGACATCAAGACAAAAAAGTTGTTATCTCAGTGCATACAATGCTTTGACAATACAAAGAGTATACATTTCAATTTTACACCAAAGTACTTACTGCAAACCTAATGGAAACACCTTAGGTTAACTTCCCACATGATTCTGAGGTGACTGAAAGTTGTTTGATGCCTCTAGACATCAAGAGAAAAAAGTTGTTATCTCAGTGCATACAATGCTTTGACAATACAAAGAGTATACATTTCAATTTTACACCACAGTACTTACTGCAAACCTAATGGAAACACCTAAGGTTAACTTCCCACATGATTCTGAAATGTCTGCTAGTTGTTTCATGCCCCTGTACATAAAGACAAAAAAGTTGATTTCTCAGAGAATAGAGTGCTTTGACATTAACAGTATTATACATTTGAATTTTACAACAAAGTACTTAGTGCAAACCTAATGGAAACACCTTAGGTTAACTTCCCACATGATTCTGAAATGACTGAAAGTTGTTTCATGCCTCTAGACATCAAGACAAAAAAGTTGTTATCTCAGTGCATACAATGCTTTGACAATACAAACAGTATACATTTCAATTTTACACCAAAGTACTTACTGCAAACCTAATGGAAACACCTTAGGTTAACTTCCCACATGATTCTGAGATGACTGAAAGTTGTTTCATGCCTCTATAAATCAAGACAACAAAGTTGTTATCTCAGTGCATACAATGCTTTGACAATACAAAGAGTATGCATTTCAATTTTAAACCAAAGTACTTACTGCAAACCTAATGGAAACACCTTTGGTTAACTTCCCACATGATTATGAGCAGTTTGAAAGTTGTTTCATGCCTATATACATCAAGACAAAAAAGTTCTTTTCTCAGAGCTTCCAAAGCTTTGCAATACAAATAGTATACATTTCAAGTTTACACCAAAGTACTTAGTGCAAACCTAATGGAAACACCTTACGTTAACTTCCCACATGATTCTGAGATGACTGAAAGTTGTTTCATGCCTCTAGACATCAGGACAAAAAAGTTGTTCTCTCAGTGCATACAATGCTTTGACAATACAAAGAGTATACATTTCAATTTTACACCAAAGTACTTACTGCAAACCTAATGGAAACACCTTAGGTTAACTTCCCACATGTTTCTGAGATGACTGAAAGTTGTTTCATGCCTATATACATCAAGACAAAAAAGTTGTTATCTCAGTGCTTCCAAAGCTTTGCAATACAAATAGTATACATTTCAATTTTACACCAAAGTACTTAGTGCAAACCTAATGGAAACTCCTTAGGTTAACTTCCCACATGATTCTGAGATGACTGAAAGTTGTTTCATGCCTCCAGACATCAAGACAAAAAAGTTGTTATCTCAGTGCATACAATGCTTTGACAATACAAAGAGTATACATTTCAATTTTACACCAAAGTACTTACTGCAAACCTAATGGAAACACCTTAGGTTAACTTCCAACATGATTCTGAAATGTCTGCAAGTTGTTTCATGCCTCTGTACAAGAAGACAAAAAAGTTGATTTCTCAGAGATTAGAGTGCTTTGACATTAAAAGTAGTATAGATTTGAATTTTACACCAAAGTACTTAGTGCAAACCTAATGGAAACACCCTAGTTCAACTTCCCACATGATTGTGAGTAGTTTCAAAGTAGTTTCATGCCTCTGCTCATCAAGACAAAAAAGTTCTTTTCTCAGTGCTTCCAATGCTTTGACAATACAAATAGTATACATTTCAATTTTACACCAAAGAACTTACTGCAAAACTAATGGAAACACCTTAGCGTAACTTCCCACATGATTCTGAGATGACTGAAAGTTGTTTCATGCCTTTAGACATTAAGACAAAAAAGTTGTTATCTCAGTGCATACAATGCTTTGACGTAACAGTAGTATACACTTAAATTGTACTGAAAAGTCCTGACTGCAAACCTAATGGAAACACCTTTGGTTAACTTCCCTCATGATTATGAGCAGTTTGAAAGTTTTTTCATGCCTCTATACATCAAGACAACGAAGTTGTTATCTCAGTGCATACAATGCTTTGTCAGTACAAATAGTATACACTTCAATTTTACACCAAAGTACTTAGTGCAAACCTAATGGAAACACCTTAGGTTAACTTCCCACATGATTCTGAGATGACTGAAAGTTGTTTCATGCCTCTAGACATCAAGACAAAAAAGTTGTTATCTCAGTGCATACAATGCTTTGACAATACAAAGAGTATACATTTCAATTTTACACCAAAGTACTTACTGCAAACCTAATGGAAACACCTTAGGTTAACTTCCCACATGATTCTGAGGTGACTGAAAGTTGTTTGATGCCTCTAGACATCAAGAGAAAAAAGTTGTTATCTCAGTGCATACAATGCTTTGACAATACAAAGAGTATACATTTCAATTTTACACCACAGTACTTACTGCAAACCTAATGGAAACACCTAAGGTTAACTTCCCACATGATTCTGAAATGTCTGCTAGTTGTTTCATGCCCCTGTACATAAAGACAAAAAAGTTGATTTCTCAGAGAATAGAGTGCTTTGACATTAACAGTATTATACATTTGAATTTTACAACAAAGTACTTAGTGCAAACCTAATGGAAACACCTTAGGTTAACTTCCCACATGATTCTGAAATGACTGAAAGTTGTTTCATGCCTCTAGACATCAAGACAAAAAAGTTGTTATCTCAGTGCATACAATGCTTTCACAATACAAACAGTATACATTTCAATTTTACACCAAAGTACTTACTGCAAACCTAATGGAAACACCTTAGGTTAACTTCCCACATGATTCTGAGATGACTGAAAGTTGTTTCATGCCTCTATAAATCAAGACAACAAAGTTGTTATCTCAGTGCATACAATGCTTTGACAATACAAAGAGTATGCATTTCAATTTTAAACCAAAGTACTTACTGCAAACCTAATGGAAACACCTTTGGTTAACTTCCCACATGATTATGAGCAGTTTGAAAGTTGTTTCATGCCTATATACATCAAGACAAAAAAGTTCTTTTCTCAGAGCTTCCAAAGCTTTGCAATACAAATAGTATACATTTCAAGTTTACACCAAAGTACTTAGTGCAAACCTAATGGAAACACCTTACGTTAACTTCCCACATGATTCTGAGATGACTGAAAGTTGTTTCATGCCTCTAGACATCAGGACAAAAAAGTTGTTCTCTCAGTGCATACAATGCTTTGACAATACAAAGAGTATACATTTCAATTTTACACCAAAGTACTTACTGCAAACCTAATGGAAACACCTTAGGTTAACTTCCCACATGTTTCTGAGATGACTGAAAGTTGTTTCATGCCTATATACATCAAGACAAAAAAGTTGTTATCTCAGTGCTTCCAAAGCTTTGCAATACAAATAGTATACATTTCAATTTTACACCAAAGTACTTAGTGCAAACCTAATGGAAACTCCTTAGGTTAACTTCCCACATGATTCTGAGATGACTGAAAGTTGTTTCATGCCTCCAGACATCAAGACAAAAAAGTTGTTATCTCAGTGCATACAATGCTTTGACAATACAAAGAGTATACATTTCAATTTTACACCAAAGTACTTACTGCAAACCTAATGGAAACACCTTAGGTTAACTTCCAACATGATTCTGAAATGTCTGCAAGTTGTTTCATGCCTCTGTACAAGAAGACAAAAAAGTTGATTTCTCAGAGATTAGAGTGCTTTGACATTAAAAGTAGTATAGATTTGAATTTTACACCAAAGTACTTAGTGCAAACCTAATGGAAACACCCTAGTTCAACTTCCCACATGATTGTGAGTAGTTTCAAAGTAGTTTCATGCCTCTGCTCATCAAGACAAAAAAGTTCTTTTCTCAGTGCTTCCAATGCTTTGACAATACAAATAGTATACATTTCAATTTTACACCAAAGAACTTACTGCAAAACTAATGGAAACACCTTAGCGTAACTTCCCACATGATTCTGAGATGACTGAAAGTTGTTTCATGCCTTTAGACATTAAGACAAAAAAGTTGTTATCTCAGTGCATACAATGCTTTGACGTAACAGTAGTATACACTTAAATTGTACTGAAAAGTCCTGACTGCAAACCTAATGGAAACACCTTTGGTTAACTTCCCTCATGATTATGAGCAGTTTGAAAGTTTTTTCATGCCTCTATACATCAAGACAACGAAGTTGTTATCTCAGTGCATACAATGCTTTGTCAGTACAAATAGTATACACTTCAATTTTACACCAAAGTACTTAGTGCAAACCTAATGGAAACACCTTAGGTTAACTTCCCACATGATTCTGAGATGACTGAAAGTTGTTTCATGCCTCTAGACATCAAGACAAAAAAGTTGTTATCTCAGTGCATACAATGCTTTGACAATACAAAGAGTATACATTTCAATTTTACACCAAAGTACTTACTGCAAACCTAATGGAAACACCTTAGGTTAACTTCCCACATGATTCTGAGGTGACTGAAAGTTGTTTGATGCCTCTAGACATCAAGAGAAAAAAGTTGTTATCTCAGTGCATACAATGCTTTGACAATACAAAGAGTATACATTTCAATTTTACACCACAGTACTTACTGCAAACCTAATGGAAACACCTAAGGTTAACTTCCCACATGATTCTGAAATGTCTGCTAGTTGTTTCATGCCCCTGTACATAAAGACAAAAAAGTTGATTTCTCAGAGAATAGAGTGCTTTGACATTAACAGTATTATACATTTGAATTTTACAACAAAGTACTTAGTGCAAACCTAATGGAAACACCTTAGGTTAACTTCCCACATGATTCTGAAATGACTGAAAGTTGTTTCATGCCTCTAGACATCAAGACAAAAAAGTTGTTATCTCAGTGCATACAATGCTTTGACAATACAAACAGTATACATTTCAATTTTACACCAAAGTACTTACTGCAAACCTAATGGAAACACCTTAGGTTAACTTCCCACATGATTCTGAGATGACTGAAAGTTGTTTCATGCCTCTATAAATCAAGACAACAAAGTTGTTATCTCAGTGCATACAATGCTTTGACAATACAAAGAGTATGCATTTCAATTTTAAACCAAAGTACTTACTGCAAACCTAATGGAAACACCTTTGGTTAACTTCCCACATGATTATGAGCAGTTTGAAAGTTGTTTCATGCCTATATACATCAAGACAAAAAAGTTCTTTTCTCAGAGCTTCCAAAGCTTTGCAATACAAATAGTATACATTTCAAGTTTACACCAAAGTACTTAGTGCAAACCTAATGGAAACACCTTACGTTAACTTCCCACATGATTCTGAGATGACTGAAAGTTGTTTCATGCCTCTAGACATCAGGACAAAAATGTTGTTCTCTCAGTGCATACAATGCTTTGACAATACAAAGAGTATACATTTCAATTTTACACCAAAGTACTTACTGCAAACCTAATGGAAACACCTTAGGTTAACTTCCCACATGTTTCTGAGATGACTGAAAGTTGTTTCATGCCTCTAGACATCAAGACAAAAAAGTTGTTATCTCAGTGCATACAATGCTTTGACAATACAAAGAGTATGCATTTCAATTTTAAACCAAAGTACTTACTGCAAACCTAATGGAAACACCTTTGGTTAACTTCCCACATGATTATGAGCAGTTTGAAAGTTGTTTCATGCCTATATACATGAAGACAAAAAAGTTCTTTTCTCAGTGCTTCCAAAGCTTTGCAATACAAATAGTATACATTTCAATTTTACACCAAAGTACTTAGTGCAAACCTAATGGAAACTCCTTAGGTTAACTTCCCACATGATTCTGAGATGACTGAAAGTTGTTTCATGCCTCCAGACATCAAGACAAAAAAGTTGTTATCTCAGTGCATACAATGCTTTGACAATACAAAGAGTATACATTTCAATTTTACACCAAAGTACTTACTGCAAACCTAATGGAAACACCTTAGGTTAACTTCCAACATGATTCTGAAATGTCTGCAAGTTGTTTCATGCCTCTGTACAAGAAGACAAAAAAGTTGATTTCTCAGAGATTAGAGTGCTTTGACATTAAAAGTAGTATAGATTTGAATTTTACAGCAAAGTACTTAGTGCAAACCTAATGGAAACACCCTAGTTCAACTTCCCACATGATTGTGAGTAGTTTCAAAGTAGTTTCATGCCTCTGCTCATCAAGACAAAAAAGTTCTTTTCTCAGTGCTTCCAATGCTTTGACAATACAAATAGTATACATTTCAATTTTACACCAAAGAACTTACTGCAAAACTAATGGAAACACCTTAGCGTAACTTCCCACATGATTCTGAGATGACTGAAAGTTGTTTCATGCCTTTAGACATTAAGACAAAAAAGTTGTTATCTCAGTGCATACAATGCTTTGACGTAACAGTAGTATACACTTAAATTGTACTGAAAAGTCCTGACTGCAAACCTAATGGAAACACCTTTGGTTAACTTCCCTCATGATTATGAGCAGTTTGAAAGTTTTTTCATGCCTCTATACATCAAGACAACGAAGTTGTTATCTCAGTGCATACAATGCTTTGTCAGTACAAATAGTATACACTTCAATTTTACACCAAAGTACTTAGTGCAAACCTAATGGAAACACCTTAGGTTAACTTCCCACATGATTCTGAGATGACTGAAAGTTGTTTCATGCCTCTAGACATCAAGACAAAAAAGTTGTTATCTCAGTGCATACAATGCTTTGACAATACAAAGAGTATACATTTCAATTTTACACCAAAGGACTTACTGCAAACCTAATGGAAACACCTAAGGTTAACTTCCCACATGATTCTGAAATGTCTGCAAGTTGTTTCATGCCCCTGTACATAAAGACAAAAAAGTTGATTTCTCAGAGAATAGAGTGCTTTGACATTCAAAGTGTTATACATTTGAATTTTACACCAAAGTACTTAGTGCAAACCTAATGGAAACACCTTAGGTTAACTTCCCACATGATTCTGAGATGACTGAAAGTTGTTTCATGCCTGTAGACATCAAGACAAAAAAGTTGTTATCTCAGTGCATACAATGCTTTGACAATACAAAGAGTATGCATTTCAATTTTAAACCAAAGTACTTACTGCAAACCTAATGGAAACACCTTTGGTTAACTTCCCACATGATTATGAGCAGTTTGAAAGTTGTTTCATGCCTATATACAGGAAGACAAAAAAGTTCTTTTCTCAGTGCTTCCAAAGCTTTGCAATACAAATAGTATACATTTCAATTTTACACCAAAGTACTTAGTGCAAACCTAATGGAAACACCTTAGGTTAACTTCCCACATGATTCTGAGATGACTGAAAGTTGTTTCATGCCTCCAGACATCAAGACAAAAAAGTTGTTATCTCAGTGCATACAATGCTTTGACAATACAAAGAGTATACATTTCAATTTTACACCAAAGTACTTACTGCAAACCTAATGGAAACACCTTAGGTTAACTTCCCACATGATTCTGAGGTGACTGAAAGTTGTTTGATGCCTCTAGACATCAAGAGAAAAAAGTTGTTATCTCAGTGCATACAATGCTTTGACAATACAAAGAGAATACATTTCAATTTTACACCACAGTACTTACTGCAAACCTAATGGAAACACCTAAGGTTAACTTCCCACATGATTCTGAAATGTCTGCTAGTTGTTTCATGCCCCTGTACATAAAGACAAAAAAGTTGATTTCTCAGAGAATAGAGTGCTTTGACATTAAAAGTATTATACATTTGAATTTTACACCAAAGTACTTAGTGCAAACCTAATGGAAACACCTTAGGTTAACTTCCCACATGATTCTGAAATGACTGAAAGTTGTTTCATGCCTCTAGACATCAAGACAAAAAAGTTGTTATCTCAGTGCATACAATGCTTTGACAATACAAAGAGTATACATTTCAATTTTACACCAAAGTACTTACTGCAAACCTAAAGGAAACACCTTAGGTTAACTTCCCACATGATTCTGAGATGACTGAAAGTTGTTTCATGCCTCTATAAATCAAGACAACAAAGTTGTTATCTCAGTGCATACAATGCTTTGACAATACAAAGAGTATGCATTTCAATTTTAAACCAAAGTACTTACTGCAAACCTAATGGAAACACCTTTGGTTAACTTCCCACATGATTATGAGCAGTTTGAAAGTTGTTTCATGCCTATATACATCAAGACAAAAAAGTTCTTTTCTCAGAGCTTCCAAAGCTTTGCAATACAAATAGTATACATTTCAAGTTTACACCAAAGTACTTAGTGCAAACCTAATGGAAACACCTTACGTTAACTTCCCACATGATTCTGAGATGACTGAAAGTTGTTTCATGCCTCTAGACATCAGGACAAAAAAGTTGTTCTCTCAGTGCATACAATGCTTTGACAATACAAAGAGTATACATTTCAATTTTACACCAAAGTACTTACTGCAAACCTAATGGAAACACCTTAGGTTAACTTCCCACATGTTTCTGAGATGACTGAAAGTTGTTTCATGCCTCTAGACATCAAGACAAAAAAGTTGTTATCTCAGTGCATACAATGCTTTGACAATACAAAGAGTATGCATTTCAATTTTAAACCAAAGTACTTACTGCAAACCTAATGGAAACACCTTTGGTTAACTTCCCACATGATTATGAGCAGTTTGAAAGTTGTTTCATGCCTATATACATCAAGACAAAAAAGTTCTTTTCTCAGTGCTTCCAAAGCTTTGCAATACAAATAGTATACATTTCAATTTTTCACCAAAGTACTTAGTGCAAACCTAATGGAAACACCCTAGTTCAACTTCCCACATGATTGTGAGTAGTTTCAAAGTAGTTTCATGCCTCTGCTCATCAAGACAAAAAAGTTCTTTTCTCAGTGCTTCCAATGCTTTGACAATACAAATAGTATACATTTCAATTTTACACCAAAGAACTTACTGCAAAACTAATGGAAACACCTTAGCGTAACTTCCCACATGATTCTGAGATGACTGAAAGTTGTTTCATGCCTTTAGACATTAAGACAAAAAAGTTGTTATCTCAGTGCATACAATGCTTTGACGTAACAGTAGTATACACTTAAATTGTACTGAAAAGTCCTGACTGCAAACCTAATGGAAACACCTTTGGTTAACTTCCCTCATGATTATGAGCAGTTTGAAAGTTTTTTCATGCCTCTATACATCAAGACAACGAAGTTGTTATCTCAGTGCATACAATGCTTTGTCAGTACAAATAGTATACACTTCAATTTTACACCAAAGTACTTAGTGCAAACCTAATGGAAACACCTTAGGTTAACTTCCCACATGATTCTGAGATGACTGAAAGTTGTTTCATGCCTCTAGACATCAAGACAAAAAAGTTGTTATCTCAGTGCATACAATGCTTTGACAATACAAAGAGTATACATTTCAATTTTACACCAAAGGACTTACTGCAAACCTAATGGAAACACCTAAGGTTAACTTCCCACATGATTCTGAAATGTCTGCAAGTTGTTTCATGCCCCTGTACATAAAGACAAAAAAGTTGATTTCTCAGAGAATAGAGTGCTTTGACATTCAAAGTGTTATACATTTGAATTTTACACCAAAGTACTTAGTGCAAACCTAATGGAAACACCTTTGGTTAACTTCCCACATGATTATGAGCAGTTTGAAAGTTGTTTCATGCCTATATACATCAAGACAAAAAAGTTCTTTTCTCAGTGCTTCCAAAGCTTTGCAATACAAATAGTATACATTTCAATTTTACACCAAAGTACTTAGTGCAAACCTAATGGAAACTCCTTAGGTTAACTTCCCACATGATTCTGAGATGACTGAAAGTTGTTTCATGCCTCCAGACATCAAGACAAAAAAGTTGTTATCTCAGTGCATACAATGCTTTGACAATACAAAGAGTATTCATTTCAATTTTACACCAAAGTACTTACTGCAAACCTAATGGAAACACCTTAGGTTAACTTCCTACATGATTCTGAAATGTCTGCAAGTTGTTTCATGCCTCTGTACAAGAAGACAAAAAAGTTGATTTCTCAGAGATTAGAGTGCTTTGACATTAAAAGTAGTATAGATTTGAATTTTACACCAAAGTACTTAGTGCAAACCTAATGGAAACACCCTAGTTCAACTTCCCACATGATTGTGAGTAGTTTCAAAGTAGTTTCATGCCTCTGCTCATCAAGACAAAAAAGTTCTTTTCTCAGTGCTTCCAATGCTTTGACAATACAAATAGTATACATTTCAATTTTACACCAAAGAACTTACTGCAAAACTAATGGAAACACCTTAGCGTAACTTCCCACATGATTCTGAGATGACTGAAAGTTGTTTCATGCCTTTAGACATTAAGACAAAAAAGTTGTTATCTCAGTGCATACAATGCTTTGACGTAACAGTAGTATACACTTAAATTGTACTGAAAAGTCCTGACTGCAAACCTAATGGAAACACCTTTGGTTAACTTCCCTCATGATTATGAGCAGTTTGAAAGTTTTTTCATGCCTCTATACATCAAGACAACGAAGTTGTTATCTCAGTGCATACAATGCTTTGTCAGTACAAATAGTATACACTTCAATTTTACACCAAAGTACTTAGTGCAAACCTAATGGAAACACCTTAGGTTAACTTCCCACATGATTCTGAGATGACTGAAAGTTGTTTCATGCCTCTAGACATCAAGACAAAAAAGTTGTTATCTCAGTGCATACAATGCTTTGACAATACAAAGAGTATACATTTCAATTTTACACCAAAGGACTTACTGCAAACCTAATGGAAACACCTAAGGTTAACTTCCCACATGATTCTGAAATGTCTGCAAGTTGTTTCATGCCCCTGTACATAAAGACAAAAAAGTTGATTTCTCAGAGAATAGAGTGCTTTGACATTAAAAGTATTATACATTTGAATTTTACACCAAAGTACTTAGTGCAAACCTAATGGAAACACCTTAGGTTAACTTCTCACATGATTCTGAGATGACTGAAAGTTGTTTCATGCCTCTAGACATCAAGACAAAAAAGTTGTTATCTCAGTGCATACAATGCTTTGACAATACCAAGAGTATGCATTTCAATTTTAAACCAAAGTACTTACTGCAAACCTAATGGAAACACCTTTGGTTAACTTCCCACATGATTATGAGCAGTTTGAAAGTTGTTTCATGCCTATATACAGGAAGACAAAAAAGTTCTTTTCTCAGTGCTTCCAAAGCTTTGCAATACAAATAGTATACATTTCAATTTTACACCAAAGTACTTAGTGCAAACCTAATGGAAACACCTTAGGTTAACTTCCCACATGATTCTGAGATGACTGAAAGTTGTTTCATGCCTCCAGACATCAAGACAAAAAAGTTGTTATCTCAGTGCATACAATGCTTTGACAATACAAAGAGTATACATTTCAATTTTACACCAAAGTACTTACTGCAAACCTAATGGAAACACCTTAGGTTAACTTCCCACATGATTCTGAGGTGACTGAAAGTTGTTTGATGCCTCTAGACATCAAGAGAAAAAAGTTGTTATCTCAGTGCATACAATGCTTTGACAATACAAAGAGTATACATTTCAATTTTACACCACAGTACTTACTGCAAACCTAATGGAAACACCTAAGGTTAACTTCCCACATGATTCTGAAATGTCTGCTAGTTGTTTCATGCCCCTGTACATAAAGACAAAAAAGTTGATTTCTCAGAGAATAGAGTGCTTTGACATTAACAGTATTATACATTT
>NW_027276743.1:0-35648 GCF_030028105.1 Mobula birostris | reverse complement strand
CTCTCCCTCCCCCGAGACCCTCACTAAACACCGGACACTCCCTCACCTCAGACTCTCTCCCTCCCCCAAGACCCTCACTAAACACCGGAAACTCCCTCACCTCAGACTCTCTCCCTCCCCCGAGACCCTCACTGAACAGCAGACACTCCCTCACCTCAGACACTCTCCCCCCCCCGAGACCCTCACTACACAGCGGACACTCCCTCACCTCAGACTCTCTCCCTCCCCCCCCCCGAGACCCTCACTAAACACCAGACACTCCCTCACCTCAGACTCTCTCCCTCCCCCGAGACCCTCACTAAACAGCGGACACTCCCTCACCTCAGACTCTCTCCCTCCCCCAAGACCCTCACTAGACACCGGACACTCCCTCACCTCAGACTCTCTCCATCCCCCCGAGACCCTCACTACACACCGGACACTCCCTCACCTCAGACTCTCTCCCTCCCCCGAGACCCTCACTAAACACCAGACACTCCCTCACCTCAGACTCTCTCCCTCCCCCCGAGACCCTCACTAAACACCGGACACTCCCTCACCTCAGACTCTCTCCCTCCCCCGAGACCCTCACTACACACCGGACACTCCCTCACCTCAGACTCTCTCCCTCCCCCGAGACCCTCACTAAACACCGGACACTCCCTCACCTCAGACTCCCTCCCTCCCCCGAGACCCTCACTAAACACCGGACACTCCCTCACCTCAGACACTCTCCCTCCCCCGAGACCCTCACTAAACACCGGACACTCCCTCACCTCAGACACTCTACCCCCCCGGAGACCCTCACGACACACCGGACACTCCCTCACCTCAGACTCTCTCCCTCCCCCAAGACCCTCACTAAACACCGGACACTCCCTCACCTCAGACTCTCTCCCTCCCCCCGAGACCCTCACTAAACACCGGACACTCCCTCACCTCAGACTCTCTCCCTCCCCGAGACCCTCACTACACACCGGACACTCCCTCACCTCAGACTCTCTCCCTCCCCCGAGACCCTCACTAAACACCGGACACTCCCTCACCTCAGACTCCCTCCCTCCCCCGAGACCCTCACTAAACACCGGACACTCCCTCACCTCAGACACTCTCCCTCCCCCGAGACCCTCACTAAACACCGGACACTCCCTCACCTCAGACACTCTACCCCCCCGGAGACCCTCACGACACACCGGACACTCCCTCACCTCAGACTCTCTCCCTCCCCCAAGACCCTCACTAAACACCGGACACTCCCTCACCTCAGACTCTCTCCCTCCCCCAAGACCCTCACCAAACACCAGACACTCCCTCACCTCAGACTCTCTCCCTCCCCCGAGACCCTCACTAAACACCGGACACTCCCTCACCTCAGACTCTCTCCCTCCCCCCGAGACCCTCACTAAACACCAGACACTCCCTCACCTCAGACACTCTCCCTCCCCCCGAGACCCTCACTAAACACCGGACACTCCCTCACCTCAGACTCTCTCCCGCCTCCGAGACCCTCACTAAACACCGGACACTCCCTCACCTCAGACTCTCTCCCTCCCCCAAGACCCTCACCAAACACCAGACACTCCCTCACCTCAGACTCTCTCCCTCCCCCGAGACCCTCACTAAACACCGGACACTCCCTCACCTCAGACTCTCTCCCTCCCCCCGAGACCCTCACTAAACACCAGACACTCACTCACCTCAGACACTCTCCATCCCCCCGAGACCCTCACTAAACACCGGACACTCCCTCACCTCAGACTCTCTCGCTCCCCCAAGACCCTCACTAAACACCGGACACTCCCTCACCTCAGACTCTCTCCCCCCCCAAGACCCTCACCAAACACCAGACACTCCCTCACCTCAGACTCTCTCCCTCCCCCGAGACCCTCACTAAACACCGGACACTCCCTCACCTCAGACTCTCTCCCTCCCCCCGAGACCCTCACTAAACACCAGACACTCCCTCACCTCAGACACTCTCCCTCCCCCCGAGACCCTCACTAAACACCAGACACTCCCTCACCTCAGACTCTCTCCCTCCCCCGAGACCCTCACTAAACACCGGACACTCCCTCACCTCAGACTCTCTCCCTCCCCCAAGAAGCTCACCAAACACCAGACACTCCCTCACCTCAGACTCTCTCCCTCCCCCGAGACCCTCACTAAACACCGGACACTCCCTCACCTCAGACTCTCTCCCTCCCCCCGAGACCCTCACTAAACACCAGACACTCCCTCACCTCAGACACTCTCCATCCCCCCGAGACCCTCACTAAACACCAGACACTCCCTCACCTCAGACTCTCTCCCTCCCCGAGACCCTCACCAAACACCGGACACACCCTCACCTCAGACTCTCACCCTCCCCCGAGACCCTCACTAAACACCAGACACTCCCTCACCTCAGACTCTCTCCCTCCCCCTGAGACCCTTACTAAACACCGGACACTCCCTCACCTCAGAGTCTCTCCCTCCCCCGAGACCCTCACTAAACACCGGACACTCCCTCACCTCAGACTCTCTCCCTCCCCCCGAGACCCTCACAAAACACCAGACACTCCCTCACCTCAGACACTCTCCCTCCCCCCGAGACCCTCACTAAACACCAGACACTCCCTCACCTCAGACTCTCTCCCTCCCCCGAGACCCTCACTAAACACCGGACACTCCCTCACCTCAGACTCTCTCCCTCCCCCAAGACCCTCACCAAACACCAGACACTCCCTCACCTCAGACTCTCTCCCTCCCCCGAGACCCTCACTAAACACCGGACACTCCCTCACCTCAGACTCTCTCCCTCCCCCCGAGACCCTCACTAAACACCAGACACTCCCTCACCTCAGACACTCTCCATCCCCCCGAGACCATCACTAAACACCAGACACTCCCTCACCTCAGACTCTCTCCCTCCCCCGAGACCCTCACCAAACACCGGACACTCCCTCACCTCAGACTCTCACCCTCCCCCGAGACCCTCACTAAACACCAGACACTCCCTCACCTCAGACTCTCTCCCTCCCCCTGAGACCCTTACTAAACACCGGACACTCCCTCACCTCAGAGTCTCTCCCTCCCCCAAGACCCTCACTAAACACCAGACACTCCCTCACCTCAGACTCTCTCCCTCCCCCAAGACCCTCACTAAACACCAGACACTCCCTCACCTCAGACTCTCTCCCTCCCCCGAGACCCTCACTAAACACCGGATACTCCCTCACCTCAGACTCTCTCCCTCCCCCGAGACCCTCACTAAACACCGGACACTCCCTCACCTCAGACTCTCTCCCTCCCCCAAGACCCTCACTAAACACCGGAAACTCCCTCACCTCAGACTCTCTCCCTCCCCCGAGACCCTCACTGAACAGCAGACACTCCCTCACCTCAGACACTCTCCCCCCCCGAGACCCTCACTACACAGCGGACACTCCCTCACCTCAGACTCTCTCCCTCAGCCCCCCCGAGACCCTCACTAAACAGCGGACACTCCCTCACCTCAGACACTCTCCCTCCCCCAAGACCCTCACTACACACCGGACACTCCCTCACCTCAGACTCTCTCCCTCCCCCAAGACCCTCACTAGACACCGGACACTCCATCACCTCAGACTCTCTCCATCCCCCCGAGACCCTCACTACACACCGGACACTCCCTCACCTCAGACTCTCTCCCTTCCCCGAGACCCTCAGTAAACACCGGACACTCCCTGACCTCAGACTCTCTCCCTCCCCCGAGACCCTCACTAAACACCGGACACTCCCTCACCTCTCTCCCTCCCCCGAGACCCTCACTAAACACCGGACACTCCCTCACCTCAGACTCTCTCCCTCCCCCGAGACCCTCACTAAACACCAGACACTCCCTCACCTCAGACTCTCTCCCTCCCCCCGAGACCCTCACTAAACACCGGACACTCCCTCACCTCAGACTCTCTCCCTCCCCCGAGACCCTCACTACACACCAGACACTCCCTCACCTCAGACTCTCTCCCTCCCCCGAGACCCTCACTAAACACCGGACACTCCCTCACCTCAGACACTCTCCCTCCCCCGAGACCCTCACTAAACACCGGACACTCCCTCACCTCAGACACTCTACCCCCCCGGAGACCCTCACGACACACCGGACACTCCCTCACCTCAGACTCTCTCCCTCCCCCAAGACCCTCACTAAACACCAGACACTCCCTCACCTCAGACTCTCTCCCTCCCCCAAGACCCTCACCAAACACCAGACACTCCCTCACCTCAGACTCTCTCCCTCCCCCGAGACCCTCACTAAACACCGGACACTCCCTCAACTCAGACTCTCTCCCTCCCCCCGAGACCCTCACTAAACACCAGACACTCCCTCACCTCAGACACTCTCCCTCCCCCCGAGACCCTCACTAAACACCGGACACTCCCTCACCTCAGACTCTCTCCCGCCTCCGAGACCCTCACTAAACACCGGACACTCCCTCACCTCAGACTCTCTCCCTCCCCCAAGACCCTCACCAAACACCAGACACTCCCTCACCTCAGACTCTCTCCCTCCCCCGAGACCCTCACTAAACACCGGACACTCCCTCACCTCAGACTCTCTCCCTCCCCCCGAGACCCTCACTAAACACCAGACACTCACTCACCTCAGACACTCTCCATCCCCCCGAGACCCTCACTAAACACCGGACACTCCCTCACCTCAGACTCTCTCCCTCCCCCAAGACCCTCACTAAACACCGGACACTCCCTCACCTCAGACTCTCTCCCCCCCCAAGACCCTCACCAAACACCAGACACTCCCTCACCTCAGACTCTCTCCCTCCCCCGAGACCCTCACTAAACACCGGACACTCCCTCACCTCAGACTCTCTCCCTCCCCCCGAGACCCTCACTAAACACCAGACACTCCCTCACCTCAGACACTCTCCCTCCCCCCGAGACCCTCACTAAACACCAGACACTCCCTCACCTCAGACTCTCTCCCTCCCCCGAGACCCTCACTAAACACCGGACACTCCCTCACCTCAGACTCTCTCCCTCCCCCAAGAAGCTCACCAAACACCAGACACTCCCTCACCTCAGACTCTCTCCCTCCCCCGAGACCCTCACTAAACACCGGACACTCCCTCACCTCAGACTCTCTCCCTCCCCCCGAGACCCTCACTAAACACCAGACACTCCCTCACCTCAGACACTCTCCATCCCCCCGAGACCCTCACTAAACACCAGACACTCCCTCACCTCAGACTCTCTCCCTCCCCCGAGACCCTCACCAAACACCGGACACACCCTCACCTCAGACTCTCACCCTCCCCCGAGACCCTCACTAAACACCAGACACTCCCTCACCTCAGACTCTCTCCCTCCCCCTGAGACCCTTACTAAACACCGGACACTCCCTCACCTCAGAGTCTCTCCCTCCCCCAAGACCCTCACTAAACACCAGACACTCCCTCACCTCAGACTCTCTCCCTCCCCCAAGACCCTCACTGAACACCAGACACTCCCTCACCTCAGACTCTCTCCCTCCCCCGAGACCCTCACTAAACACCGGATACTCCCTCACCTCAGACTCTCTCCCTCCCCCGAGACCCTCACTAAACACCGGACACTCCCTCACCTCAGACTCTCTCCCTCCCCCAAGACCCTCACTAAACACCGGAAACTCCCTCACCTCAGACTCTCTCCCTCCCCCGAGACCCTCACTGAACAGCAGACACTCCCTCACCTCAGACACTCTCCCCCCCAGAGACCCTCACTACACAGCGGACACTCCCTCACCTCAGACTCTCTCCCTCCCCCCCCCGAGACCCTCACTAAACACCAGACACTCCCTCACCTCAGACTCTCTCCCTCCCCCGAGACCCTCACTAAACAGCGGACAGTCCCTCACCTCAGACTCCCTCCCACCCCCGAGACCCTCACTAAACACCGGACACTCCCTCACCTCAGACACTCTACACCCCCGGAGACCCTCACGACACACCGGACACTCCCTCACCTCAGACTCTCTCCCTCCCCGAGACCCTCACTAAACACCAGACACTCCCTCACCTCAGACTCTCTCCCTCCCCCCAGACCCTCACTAAACACCGGACACTCCCTCACCTCAGACTCTCTCCCTCCCCCCGAGACCATCACTAAACACCGGACACTCCCTCACCTCAGACTCTCTCCCTCCCCCGAGACCCTCACTACACACCGGACACTCCCTCACCTCAGACTCTCTCCCTCCCCCGAGACCCTCACCAAACACCGGACACTCCCTCACCTCAGACTCCCTCCCTCCCCCGAGACCCTCACTAAACACCGGACACTCCCTCACCTCAGACACTCTCCCTCCCCCGAGACCCTCACTAAACACCGGACACTCCCTCACCTCAGACACTCTACAACCCCCGAGACCCTCACTACACACCTGACACTCCCTCACCTCAGACTCTCTCCCTCCCCCGAGACCCTCACTAAACACCGGACACTCCCTCACCTCAGACTCTCTCCCTCCCCCAAGACCCTCACTAAACACCAGACACTCCCTCACCTCAGACTCTGTCCCTCCCCCGAGACCCTCACTAAACACCGGACACTCCCTCACCTCAGACACTCTCCCTCCCCCCCCGAGACCCTCACTAAACACCAGACACTCCCTCACCTCAGACTCTCACCCTCCCCCGAGACCCTCACTAAAAACCAGACACTCCCTCACCTCAGACTCTCTCCCTCCCCCGAGACACTCACTGAACACCAGACACTCCCTCACCTCAGACTCTCTCCCTCCCCCGAGACCTTCACTAAACACCGGACTCTCCCCCCTCCCCCCGAGACCCTCACTACACACCGGACACTCCCTCACCTCAGACTCTCTCCCTTCCCCGAGACCCTCACTACACACCAGACACTCCCTCACCTCAGACTCTCTCCCTCCCCCGAGACCCTCACTGCACACCAGACACTCCCTCACCTCAGACTCTCTCCCTCCCCCGAGACCCTCACTAAACACCGGACACTCCCTCACCTCAGACTCTCTCCCTCCCCCGAGACCCTCACTAAAAACCTGACACTCCCTCACCTCAGACTCTCTCCCTCCCCCGAGACCCTCACTAAAAACCGGACACTCCCTCACCTCAGACTCTCACCCTCCCCCGAGACCCTCACTAAAAACCGGACACTCCCTCACCTCAGACACTCTCCCTCCCCCGAGACCCTCACTAAACACCGGACACCTCCTCACCTCAGACTCTCTCCCTCCCCCGAGACCCTCACTAAACACCGGACACTCCCTCACCTCAGAATCTCTCCCTCCCCCGAGACCCTCACTAAAAACCTGACACTCCCTCACCTCAGACTCTCTCCCTCCCCCGAGACCCTCACTAAAAACCGGACACTCCCTCACCTCAGACTCTCACCCTCCCCCGAGACCCTCACTAAAAACCGGACATTCCCTCACCTCAGACACTCTCCCTCCCCCGAGACCCTCACTAAACACCGGACACCTCCTCACCTCAGACTCTCTCCCTCCCCCGAGACCCTCACTACACAGCGGACACTCCCTCACCTCAGACTCTCTCCCTCCCCCCCCCAAGACCCTCACTAAACACCAGACACTCCCTCACCTCAGACACTCTCCCTCCCCCAAGACCCTCACTACACACCGGACACTCCCTCACCTCAGACTCTCTCCCTCCCCCAAGACCCTCACTAGACACCGGACACTCCCTCACCTCAGACTCTCTCCATCCCCCCGAGACCCTCACTACACACCAGACACTCCCTCACCTCAGACTCTCTCCCTTCCCCGAGACCCTCAGTAAACACCGGACACTCCCTCACCTCAGACTCTCTCCCTCCCCCGAGACCCTCACTAAACACCGGACACTCCCTCACCTCAGACTCTCTCCCTCCCCCGAGACCCTCACCAAACACCGGACACTCCCTCCCCTCAGAATCTCTCCCTCCCCCGATATCCTCACTAAACACCGGACACTCCCTCACCTCAAACACTCTCCCTCCCCCGAGACCCTCACTAAACACCAGACACTCCATCACCTCAGACTCTCTCCCTCCCCCCGAGACCCTCACAAAACACCGGACACTCCCTCACCTCAGACTCTCTCCCTCCCCCGAGACCCTCACTAAACACCAGACACTCCCTCACCTCAGACTCTCTCCCTCCCCCGAGACCCTCACTGAACACCGGACACTCCCTCACCTCAGACACTCTCCCTCCCCTGAGACCCTCACTACACACCGGACACTCCCTCACCTCAGACTCTCTCCCTCCCCCGAGACCTTCACTAAACACCGGACACTCCCTCCCCTCAGACACTCTCCCTCCCCCAAGACCCTCACTACACACCGGACACTCCCTCACCTCAGACTCTCACCCTCCCCCGAGACCCTCACTAAACACCGGACACTCCCTCACCTCATACACTCTCCCTCCCTCCCCCGAGACCCTCACTAAACACCGGACACTCCCTCACCTCAGACTCTCTCCCTCCCCCCAAGTCCCTCACTAAACACCGGACACTCCCTCACCTCAGACTCTCTCCCTTCCCCGAGACCCTCACTAAACACCGGGCACTCCCTCACTTCAGACTCTCTCCCTCCCCCGAGACCGTCACTAAACACCAGACACTCCCTCACCTCAGTCTCTCTCCCTCCCCCCGAGACCCTCACTAAACACCGGACACTCTCTCACCTCAGACTCTCACCCTCCCCCGAGACCCTCACTGAACACCGGACACTCCCTCACCTCAGACACTCTCCCTCCCCCGAGACCCTCACTACACACCGGACACTCCCTCACCTCAGACTCTCACCCTCCCCCGAGACCCTAACTGAACACCAGTCACTCCCTCCCCTCAGACTCTCTCCATCCTCCCGAGACCCTGACTAAACAGCGGACACTCCCTCACCTCAGACACTCTCCCCCCCCCCCCGAGACCCTCACTACACACCGGACACTCCCTCACCTGAGACTCTCTCCCCCCCCGAGACGCTCACTAAACACCAGACACACCCTCACCTCAGACTCTCTCCCTGCCCCCGACACCCTCACTAAACACCGGACAATCCCTCACCTCAGACTCTCTCCCTCCCCCAAGACCCTCACTAAAGACCGGACACTCCCTCACCTCAGACACTCTCCCTCCCCCGAGACCCTCACTAAACACCAGACACTCCCTCACCTCAGACTCTCTCCCTCCCCGCGAGACCCTCACTAAACACCGGACACTCCCTCACCTCAGACTCTCTCCCTCCCCCAAGACCCTCACTAAACACCGGACACTCCCTCACCTCAGACTCTCTCCCTCCCCCCGAGACCCTCACTAAACACCAGACACTCCCTCACCTCAGACACTCTCCCTCCCCCCGAGACCCTCACTAAACGCCAGACACTCCCTCACCTCAGACTCTCTCCCTCCCCCGAGACCCTCACCAAACACCGGACAATCCCTCACCTCAGACTCTCACCCTCCCCCAAGACCCTCACTAAACACCGGACACTCCCTCACCTCAGACACTCTCCCTCCCCCGAGACCCTCACTAAACACCAGACACTCCCTCACCTCAGACTCTCTCCCTCCCCCCGAGACCCTCACTAAACACCGGACACTCCCTCACCTCAGAGTCTCTCCCTCCCCCAAGACCCTCACAAAACACCAGACACTCCCTCACCTCAGACTCTCACCCTCCCCCAAGACCCTCACTAAACACCAGACACTCCCGCACCTCAGACTCTCTCCCTCCCCCGAGACCCTCACTAAACACCGGATACTCCCTCACCTCAGACTCTCTCCCTCCCCCGAGACCCTCACTAAACACCGGACACTCCCTCACCTCAGACTCTCTCCCTCCCCCGAGACCCTCACTAAACACCGGAAACTCCCTCACCTCAGACTCTCTCCCTCCCCCGAGACCCTCACTGAACAGCGGACACTCCCTCACCTCAGACACTCTCCCCCCCCCCGAGACCCTCACTACACAGCGGACACTCCCTCACCTCAGACTCTCTCCATCCCACCCCCGAGACCCTCACTAAACACCAGACACTCCCTCACCTCAGACTCTCTCCCTCCCCCGAGACCCTCACTAAACACCGGACACTCCCTCACCTCAGACACTCTCCCTCCCCCAAGACCCTCACTACACACCGGACACTCCCTCACCTCAGACTCTCTCCCTCCCCCAAGACCCTCACTAGACACCGGACACTCCCTCACCTCAGACTCTCTCCATCCCCCCGAGACCCTCACTAGACACCGGACACTCCCTCACCTCAGACTCTCTCCCTTCCCCGAGACCCTCAGTAAACACCGGACACTCCCTCACCTCAGACTCTCTCCGTCCCCCCAGACCCTCACTAAACACCAGACACTCCCTCACCTCAGACTCTCTCCCTCCCCCCGAGACCCTCACTAAACACCGGACACTCCCTCACCTCAGACTCTCTCCCTCCCCCGAGACCCTCACTACACACCGGACACTCCCTCACCTCAGACTCTCTCCCTCCCCCGAAACCCTCACCAAACACCGGACACTCCCTCACCGCAGACTCCCTCCCTCCCCCGAGACCCTCACTACACACCTGACACTCCCTCACCTCAGACTCTCTCCCTCCCCCGAGACCCTCACTAAACACCGGACACTCCCTCACCTCAGACTCTCTCCCTCCCCCAAGACCCTCACTAAACACCAGACACTCCCTCACCTCAGACTCTCTCCCTCCCCCGAGACCCTCACTAAACACCGGACACTCCCTCACCTCAGACACTCTCCCTCCCCCCCCGAGACCCTCACTAAACACCAGACACTCCCTCACCTCAGATTCTCACCCTCCCCCGAGACCCTCACTAAAAACCAGACACTCCCTCACCTCAGACTCTCTCCCTTCCCCGAGACCATCACTACACACCAGACACTCCCTCAGCTCAGACTCTCTCCCTCCCCCGAGACCCTCACTGCACACCAGACATTCCCTCACCTCAGACTCTCTCCCTCCCCCGATACCCTCACTAAACACCGGACACTCCCTCACCTCAGACTCTCTCCCTCCCCCGAGACCCTCACTAAAAACCGGACACTCCCTCACCTCAGACTCTCTCCCTCCCCCGAGACCCTCACTAAAAACCGGACACTCCCTCACCTCAGACTCTCACCCTCCCCCGAGACCCTCACTAAAAACCGGACACTCCCTCACCTCAGACACTCTTCCTCCCCCGAGACCCTCACTAAACACCGGACACCTCCTCACCTCAGACTCTCTCCCTCCCCCGAGACCCTCACTAAACAGCGGACACCTCCTCACCTCAGACTCTCTCCCTCCCCCGAGACCCTCACTAAACAGTGGACACTCCCTCACCTCAGACTCTCTCCCTCCCCCGAGATCCTCACTAAACACCGGACACTCCCTCACCTCAGACTCTCTCCCTCCCCCGAGACCCTCACTAAACACCAGACACTCCCTCACCTCAGACTCTCTCCCTCCTCCCGAGACACTCACTAAACACCAGACACTCCCTCACCTCAGACTCTCTCCCTCCCCCGAGACCCTCACTAAAAACCGGACACTCCCTCACCTCAGACACTCTCCCTCCCCCGAGACCCTCACGAAAAACCGGACACTCCCTCACCTCAGACACTCTCCCTCCCCCGAGACCCTCACGAAACACCGGACACCCCCTCACCTCAGACTCTCTCCCTCCCCCGAGACCCTGACGAAACACCGGACACTCCCTCACCTCAGACTCTCTCCCTCCCCCGAGACCCTCACGAAACACCGGACACTCCCTCACCTCAGACTCTCTCCCTCCCCCCGAGACCCTCACTAAACACTGGACACTCCCTTACCTCAGACTCTCTCCCTCCCCCAATACCCTCACTAAACACTGGACACTCCCTCACCTCAGACTGTCTCCCTCCCCCAAGACCCTCACTAAACACCGGACACTCCCTCACGTCAGACTCTCTCCCTCCGCCGAGACCCTCACGAAACACCGGACACTCCCTCACCTCAGACTCTCTCCCTCCCCCCGAGACCCTCACTAAAGACCGGACACTCCCTTACCTCAGACTCTCTCCCTCCCCCAATACCCTCACTAAACACTGGACACTCCCTCACCTCAGACTGTCTCCCTCCTCCGAGACCCTCACAAAACACCGGACACTCCCTCACCTCAGACTCTCCCCCCTCCCCCCGAGACCCTCACTGAACACCGGACACTCCCTCACCTCAGACTCTCTCCCTCCCCCGAGACCCTCACTAAACACCAGACACTCCCTCACCTCAGACACTCTCCCTCCCCCGAGACCCTCAGGAAACACCGGACACTCCCTCACCTCAGACACTCTCCCCCCTCGAGACCCTCACTAAACACCGGACACTCCCTCACCTCAGACACTCTCCCTCCCCCGAGACACTCACTACACACCAGACACTCCCTCAGCTCAGACACTCTCCCTCCCCCGAGACCCTCAGGAAACACCGGACACTCCCTCACCTCAGACACTGTCCCCCACCGAGACCCTCACTACACACCGGACACTCCCTCACCTCAGACTTTCTCCCTCCCCCAAGACCCTCACTAAACACCGGGCACTCCCTCACTTCAGACTCTCTCCCTCCCCCGAGACCGTCACTAAACACCAGACACTCCCTCACCTCAGTCTCTCTCCCTCCCCCCGAGACCCTCACTAAACACCGGACACTCCCTCACCTCAGACTCTCACCCTCCCCCGAGACCCTCACTGAACACCGGACACTCCCTCACCTCAGACACTCTCCCCCCCCCCCGAGACCCTCACTACACACCGGACACTCCCTCAGCTGAGACTCTCTCCCCTCCCGAGACGCTCACTAAACACCAGACACACCCTCACCTCAGACTCTCTCCCTGCCCCCGAGACCCTCACTAAACACCGGACACTCCCTCACCTCAGACTCTCTCCCTCCCCCAAGACCCTCACTAAAGACCGGACACTCCCTCACCTCAGACACTCTCCCTCCCCCGAGACCCTCACTAAACACCAGACACTCCCTCACCTCAGACTCTCTCCCTCGCCCCGAGACCCTCACTAAACACCGGACACTCCCTCACCTCAGACTCTCTCCCTCCCCCAAGACCCTCACTAATCACCGGACACTCCCTCACCTCAGACTCTCTCCCTCCCCCAAGACCCTCACCAAACACCAGACACCCCCTCACCTCAGACTCTCTCCCTCCCCCGAGACCCTCACTAAACACCGGACACTCCCTCACCTCAGACTCTCTCCCTCCCCCCGAGACCCTCACTAAACACCAGACACTCCCTCACCTCAGACACTCTCCCTCCCCCCGAGACCCTCACTAAACACCAGACACTCCCTCACCTCAGACTCTCTCCCTCCCCCGAGACCCTCACCAAACACCGGACAATCCCTCACCTCAGACTCTCACCCTCCCCCCGAGACCCTCACTAAACACCGGACACTCCCTCACCTCAGAGTCTCTCCCTCCCCCAAGACCCTCACAAAACACCAGACACTCCCTCACCTCAGACTCTCACCCTCCCCCAAGACCCTCACTAAACACCAGACACTCCCGCACCTCAGACTCTCTCGCTCCCCCGAGACCCTCACTAAACACCGGATACTCCCTCACCTCAGACTCTCTCCCTCCACCGAGACCCTCACTAAACACCGGACACTCCCTCACCTCAGACTCTCTCCCTCCCCCGAGACCCTCACTAAACACCGGAAACTCCCTCACCTCAGACTCTCTCCCTCCCCCGAGACCCTCACTGAACAGCGGACACTCCCTCACCTCAGACACTCTCCCCCCCCGAGACCCTCACTACACAGCGGACACTCCCTCACCTCAGACTCTCTCCATCCCCCCCGAGACCCTCACTAAACACCAGACACTCCCTCACCTCAGACTCTCTCCCTCCCCCGAGACCCTCACTAAACACCGGACACTCCCTCACCTCAGACACTCTCCCTCCCCCAAGACCCTCACTACACACCGGACACTCCCTCACCTCAGACTCTCTCCCTCCCCCAAGACCCTCACTAGACACCGGACACTCCCTCACCTCAGACTCTCTCCATCCCCCCGAGACCCTCACTAGACACCGGACACTCCCTCACCTCAGACTCTCTCCCTTCCCCGAGACCCTCAGTAAACACCGGACACTCCCTCACCTCAGACTCTCTCCCTCCCCCGAGACCCTCACTAAACACCGGACACTCCCTCACCTCAGACACTCTCCCTCCCCCGAGACCCTCACTAAACACCGGACACTCCCTCACCTCAGACTCTCTCCCTCCCCCGAGACCCTCACTAAACACCGGACACTCCCTCACCTCAGACTCTCTCCCTCCCCCGAGACCCTCACTACACACCGGACACTCCCTCACCTCAGACTCTCTACCCCCCCGGAGACCCTCACGACACACCGGACACTCCCTCACCTCAGACTCTCTCCCTCTCCGAGACCCTCACTAAACACCAGACACTCCCTCACCTCAGACTCTCTCCCTCCCCCCAGACCCTCACTAAACACCGGACACTCCCTCACCTCAGACTCTCTCCCTCCCCCCGAGACCCTCACTAAACACCGGACACTCCCTCACCTCAGACTCTCTCCCTCCCCCGAGACCCTCACTACACACCGGACACTCCCTCACCTCAGACTGTCGCCCTCCCCCGAAACCCTCACCAAACACCGGACACTCCCTCACCGCAGACTCCCTCCCTCCCCCGAGACCCTCACTAAACAACGGACACTCCCTCACCTCAGACACTCTCCCTCCCCCGAGACCCTCACTAAACACCGGACACTCCCTCACCTCAGACTCTCTCCCTCCCCCGAGACCCTCACTAAACACCAGACACTCCCTCACCTCAGTCTCTCTCCCTCCCCCCGAGACCCTCACTAAACACCGGACACTCCCTCACCTCAGACTCTCACCCTCCCCCGAGACCCTCACTGAACACCGGACACTCCCTCACCTCAGCCACTCTCCCTCCCCCGAGACCCTCACTACACACCGGACACTCCCTCACCTCAGACTCTCACCCTCCCCCGAGAACATCACTGAACACCAGACACTCCCTCAACTCAGAATCTCTCCCTCCCCCGACACCCTCACTACACACCGGACACTCCCTCCCCTCAGACTCTCTCCATCCTCCCGAGACCCTGACTAAACAGCGGACACTCCCTCACCTCAGACACTCTCCCTCCCCCGAGACCCTCAGGATACACCGGACACTCCCTCACCTCAGACACTCTCCACCCCCCCGAGACCCTCACTACACACCGGACACTCCCTCACCTCAGACTCTCTCCCCCCCCGAGACGCTCACTAAACACCAGACACACCCTCACCTCAGACTCTCTCCCTGCCCCCGAGACCCTCACTAAACACCGGACACTCCCTCACCTCAGACTCTCTCCCTCCCCCAAGACCCTCACTAAAGACCGGACACTCCCTCACCTCAGACACTCTCCCTCCCCCGAGACCCTCACTAAACACCAGACACTCCCTCACCTCAGACTCTCTCCCTCCCCCCGAGACCCTCACTAAACACCGGACACTCCCTCACCTCAGACTCTCTCCCTCCCCCAAGACCCTCACTAAACACCGGACACTCCCTCACCTCAGACTCTCTCCCTCCCCCAAGACCCTCACCAAACACCAGACACTCCCTCACCTCAGACTCTCTCCCTCCCCCGAGACCCTCACTAAACACCGGACACTCCCTCACCTCAGACACTCTCCATCCCCCCGAGACCCTCACTAAACACCGGACACTCCCTCACCTCAGACTCTCTCCCTCCCCCAAGACCCTCACTAAACACCGGACACTCCCTCACCTCAGACTCTCTCCCTGCCCCAAGACCCTCACCAAACACCAGACACTCCCTCACCTCAGACTCTCTCCCTCCCCCGAGACCCTCACTAAACACCGGACACTCCCTCACCTCAGACTCTCTCCCTCCCCCCGAGACCCTCACTAAACACCAGACACTCCCTCACCTCAGACACTCTCCCTCCCCCCGAGACCCTCACTAAACACCAGACACTCCCTCACCTCAGACTCTCTCCCTCCCCCGAGACCCTCACTAAACACCGGACACTCCCTCACCTCAGACTCTCTCCCTCCCCCAAGACCCTCACCAAACACCAGACACTCCCTCACCTCAGACTCTCTCCCTCCCCCGAGACCCTCACTAAACACCGGACACTCCCTCACCTCAGACTCTCTCCCTCCCCCCGAGACCCTCACTAAACACCAGACACTCCCTCACCTCAGACACTCTCCATCCCCCCGAGACCATCACTAAACACCAGACACTCCCTCACCTCAGACTCTCTCCCTCCCCCGAGACCCTCACCAAACACCGGACACTCCCTCACCTCAGACTCTCACCCTCCCCCGAGACCCTCACTAAACACCAGACACTCCCTCACCTCAGACTCTCTCCCTCCCCCTGAGACCCTTACTAAACACCGGACACTCCCTCACCTCAGAGTCTCTCCCTCCCCCAAGACCCTCACTAAACACCAGACACTCCCTCACCTCAGACTCTCTCCCTCCCCCAAGACCCTCACTAAACACCAGACACTCCCTCACCTCAGACTCTCTCCCTCCCCCGAGACCCTCACTAAACACCGGATACTCCCTCACCTCAGACTCTCTCCCTCCCCCGAGACCCTCACTAAACACCGGAAACTCCCTCACCTCAGACTCTCTCCCTCCCCCGAGACCCTCACTGAACAGCAGACACTCCCTCACCTCAGACACTCTCCCCCCCCGAGACCCTCACTACACAGCGGACACTCCCTCACCTCAGACTCTCTCCCTCCCCCCCCCCCCCGAGACCCTCACTAAACACCAGACACTCCCTCACCTCAGACTCTCTCCCTCCCCCGAGACCCTCACTAAACAGCGGACACTCCCTCACCTCAGACACTCTCCCTCCCCCAAGACCCTCACTACACACCGGACACTCCCTCACCTCAGACTCTCTCCCTCCCCAAGACCCTCACTAGACACCGGACACTCCCTCGCCTCAGACTCTCTCCATCCCCCCGAGACCCTCACTACACACCGGACACTCCCTCACCTCAGACTCTCTCCCTTCCCCGAGACCCTCAGTAAACACCGGACACTCCCTCACCTCAGACTCTCTCCCTCCCCCGAGACCCTCACTAAACACCGGACACTCCCTCACCTCTCTCCCTACCCCGAGACCCTCACTAAACACCGGACACTCCCTCACCTCAGACTCTCTCCCTCCCCCGAGACCCTCACTAAACACCAGACACTCCCTCACCTCAGACTCTCTCCCTCCCCCCGAGACCCTCACTAAACACCGGACACTCCCTCACCTCAGACTCTCTCCCTCCCCCGAGACCCTCACTACACACCGGACACTCCCTCACCTCAGACTCTCTCCCTCCCCCGAGACCCTCACTAAACACCGGACACTCCCTCACCTCAGACTCCCTCCCTCCCCCGAGACCCTCACTAAACACCGGACACTCCCTCACCTCAGACACTCTCCCTCCCCCGAGACCCTCACTAAACACCGGACACTCCCTCACCTCAGACACTCTACCCCCCCGGAGACCCTCACGACACACCGGACACTCCCTCACCTCAGACTCTCTCCCTCCCCCAAGACCCTCACTAAACACCGGACACTCCCTCACCTCAGACTCTCTCCCTCCCCCAAGACCCTCACCAAACACCAGACACTCCCTCACCTCAGACTCTCTCCCTCCCCCGAGACCCTCACTAAACACCGGACACTCCCTCACCTCAGACTCTCTCCCTCCCCCAAGACCCTCACTAAACACCGGACACTCCCTCACCTCAGACTCTCTCCCTCCCCCAAGACCCTCACCAAACACCAGACACTCCCTCACCTCAGACTCTCTCCCTCCCCGAGACCCTCAGTAAACACCGGACACTCCCTCACCTCAGACTCTCTCCCTCCCCCCGAGACCCTCACTAAACACCAGACACTCACTCACCTCAGACACTCTCCATCCCCCCGAGACCCTCACTAAACACCGGACACTCCCTCACCTCAGACTCTCTCCCTCCCCCAAGACCCTCACTAAACACCGGACACTCCCTCACCTCAGACTCTCTCCCCCCCCAAGACCCTCACCAAACACCAGACACTCCCTCACCTCAGACTCTCTCCCTCCCCCGAGACACTCACTAAACACCGGACACTCCCTCACCTCAGACTCTCTCCCTCCCCCCGAGACCCTCACTAAACACCAGACACTCCCTCACCTCAGACACTCTCCCTCCACCCGAGACCCTCACTAAACACCAGACACTCCCTCACCTCAGACTCTCTCCCTCCCCCGAGACCCTCACTAAAAACCGGACACTCCCTCACCTCAGACTCTCTCCCTCCCCCAAGAAGCTCACCAAACACCAGACACTCCCTCACCTCAGACTCTCTCCCTCCCCCGAAACCCTCACTAAACACCGGACACTCCCTCACCTCAGACTCTCTCCCTCCCCCCGAGACCCTCACTAAACACCAGACACTCCCTCACCTCAGACACTCTCCATCCCCCCGAGACCCTCACTAAAGACCAGACACTCCCTCACCTCAGACTCTCTCCCTCCCCCGAGACCCTCACCAAACACCGGACACACCCTCACCTCAGACTCTCACCCTCCCCCGAGACCCTCACTAAACACCAGACACTCCCTCACCTCAGACTCTCTCCCTCCCCCTGAGACCCTTACTAAACACCGGACACTCCCTCACCTCAGAGTCTCTCCCTCCCCCAAGACCCTCACTAAACACCAGACACTCCCTCACCTCAGACTCTCTCCCTCCCCCAAGACCCTCACTGAACACCAGACACTCCCTCACCTCAGACTCTCTCCCTCCCCCGAGACCCTCACTAAACACCGGATACTCCCTCACCTCAGACTCTCTCCCTCCCCCGAGACCCTCACTAAACACCGGACACTCCCTCACCTCAGACTCTCTCCCTCCCCCAAGACCCTCACTAAACACCGGAAACTCCCTCACCTCAGACTCTCTCCCTCCCCCGAGACCCTCACTGAACAGCAGACACTCCCTCACCTCAGACTCTCTCCCTCCCCCGAGACCCTCACTAAACAGCGGACAGTCCCTCACCTCAGACTCCCTCCCACCCCCGAGACCCTCACTAAACACCGGACACTCCCTCACCTCAGACACTCTACACCCCCGGAGACCCTCACGACACACCGGACACTCCCTCACCTCAGACTCTCTCCCTCCCCGAGACCCTCACTAAACACCAGACACTCCCTCACCTCAGACTCTCTCCCTCCCCCCAGACCCTCACTAAACACCGGACACTCCCTCACCTCAGACTCTCTCCCTCCCCCCGAGACCCTCACTAAACACCGGACACTCCCTCACCTCAGACTCTCTCCCTCCCCCGAGACCCTCACTACACACCGGACACTCCCTCACCTCAGACTCTCTCCCTCCCCCGAGACCCTCACCAAACACCGGACACTCCCTCACCTCAGACTCCCTCCCTCCCCCGAGACCCTCACTAAACGCCGGACACTCCCTCACCTCAGACACTCTCCCTCCCCCGAGACCCTCACTAAACACCGGACACTCCCTCACCTCAGACACTCTACAACCCCCGAGACCCTCACTACACACCTGACACTCCCTCACCTCAGACTCTCTCCCTCCCCCGAGACCCTCACTAAACACCGGACACTCCCTCACCTCAGACTCTCTCCCTCCCCCAAGACCCTCACTAAACACCAGACACTCCCTCACCTCAGACTCTGTCCCTCCCCCGAGACCCTCACTAAACACCGGACACTCCCTCACCTCAGACACTCTCCCTCCCCCCCCGAGACCCTCACTAAACACCAGACACTCCCTCACCTCAGACTCTCACCCTCCCCCGAGACCCTCACTAAAAACCAGACACTCCCTCACCTCAGACTCTCTCCCTCCCCCGAGACACTCACTGAACACCAGACACTCCCTCACCTCAGACTCTCTCCCTCCCCCGAGACACTCACTGAACACCAGACACTCCCTCACCTCAGACTCTCTCCCTCCCCCGAGACCTTCACTAAACACCGGACACTTCCTCACCTCAGACTCTCCCCCCTCCCCCCGAGACCCTCACTACACACCGGACACTCCCTCACCTCAGACTCTCTCCCTTCCCCGAGACCCTCACTACACACCAGACACTCCCTCACCTCAGACTCTCTCCCTCCCCCGAGACCCTCACTGCACACCAGACACTCCCTCACCTCAGACTCTCTCCCTCCCCCGAGACCCTCACTAAACACCGGACACTCCCTCACCTCAGACTCTCTCCCTCCCCCGAGACCCTCACTAAAAACCTGACACTCCCTCACCTCAGACTCTCTCCCTCCCCCGAGACCCTCACTAAAAACCGGACACTCCCTCACCTCAGACTCTCACCCTCCCCCAAGACCCTCACTAAAAACCGGACACTCCCTCACCTCAGACACTCTCCCTCCCCCGAGACCCTCACTAAACACCGGACACCTCCTCACCTCAGACTCTCTCCCTCCCCCGAGACCCTCACTAAACACCGGACACTCCCTCACCTCAGACTCTCTCCCTCCCCCGAGACCCTCACTACACACCGGACACTCCCTCACCTCAGACTCTCTCCCTCCCCCGAGACCCTCACTAAACACCGGACACTCCCTCACCTCAGACTCAATCCCTCCCCCGAGACCCTCACTAAACACCGGACACTCCCTCACCTCAGACACTCTCCCTCCCCCGAGACCCTCACTAAACACCGGACACTCCCTCACCTCAGACACTCTACCCCCCCGGAGACCCTCACGACACACCGGACACTCCCTCACCTCAGACTCTCTCCCTCTCCGAGACCCTCACTAAACACCAGACACTCCCTCACCTCAGACTCTCTCCCTCCCCCCAGACCCTCACTAAACACCGGACACTCCCTCACCTCAGACTCTCTCCCTCCCCCCGAGACCCTCACTAAACACCGGACACTCCCTCACCTCAGACTCTCTCCCTCCCCCGAGACCCTCACTACACACCGGACACTCCCTCACCTCAGACTCTCTCCCTCCCCCGAGACCCTCACCAAACACCGGACACTCCCTCACCTCAGACTCCCTCCCTCCCCCGAGACCCTCACTAAACACCGGACACTCCCTCACCTCAGACACTCTCCCTCCCCCGAGACCCTCACTAAACACCGGACACTCCCTCACCTCAGACACTCTACCCCCCCCGAGACCCTCACTACACACCTGACACTCCCTCACCTCAGACTCTCTCCCTCCCCCGAGACCCTCACTAAACACCGGACACTCCCTCACCTCAGACTCTCTCCCTCCCCCAAGACCCTCACTAAACACCAGACACTCCCTCACCTCAGACTCTCTCCCTCCCCCGAGACCCTCACTAAACACCGGACACTACCTCACCTCAGACACTCTCCCTCCCCCCCCCCGAGACCCTCACTAAACACCAGACACTCCCTCACCTCAGATTCTCACCCTCCCCCGAGACCCTCACTAAAAACCAGACACTCCCTCACCTCAGACTCTCTCCCTCCCCCGAGACCCTCACCAAACACCGGACACTCCCTCACCTCAGACTCCCTCCCTCCCCCGAGACCCTCACTAAACACCGGACACTCCCTCACCTCAGACACTCTCCCTCCCCCGAGACCCTCACTAAACACCGGACACTCCCTCACCTCAGACACTCTACCCCCCCCCGAGACCCTCACTACACACCTGACACTCCCTCACCTCAGACTCTCTCCCTCCCCCGAGACCCTCACTAAACACCAGACACTCCCTCACCTCAGACTCTCTCCCTCCCCCAAGACCCTCACTAAACACCAGACACTCCCTCACCTCAGACTCTCTCCCTCCCCCGAGACCCTCACTAAACACCGGACACTCCCTCACCTCAGACACTCTCCCTCCCCCCCCGAGACCCTCACTAAACACCAGACACTCCCTCACCTCAGACTCTCACCCTCCCCCGAGACCCTCACTAAAAACCAGACACTCCCTCACCTCAGACTCTCTCCCTCCCCCGAGACACTCACTGAACACCAGACACTCCCTCACCTCAGACTCTCTCCCTCCCCCGAGACCTTCACTAAACACCGGACACTTCCTCACCTCAGACTCTCCCCCCTCCCCCCGAGACCCTCACTACACACCGGACACTCCCTCACCTCAGACTCTCTCCCTTCCCCGAGACCCTCACTACACACCAGACACTCCCTCACCTCAGACTCTCTCCCTCCCCCGATACCCTCACTAAACACCGGACACTCCCTCACCTCAGACTCTCTCCCTCCCCCGAGACCCTCACTAAAAACCGGACACTCCCTCACCTCAGACTCTCTCCCTCCCCCGAGACCCTCACTAAAAACCGGACACTCCCTCACCTCAGACTCTCTCCCTCCCCCGAGACCCTCACTAAAAACCGGACACTCCCTCACCTCAGACTCTCACCCTCCCCCGAGACCCTCACTAAAAACCGGACACTCCCTCACCTCAGACACTCTTCCTCCCCCGAGACCCTCACTAAACACCGGACACCTCCTCACCTCAGACTCTCTCCCTCCCCCGAGACCCTCACTAAACAGCGGACACCTCCTCACCTCAGACTCTCTCCCTCCCCCGAGACCCTCACTAAACAGTGGACACTCCCTCACCTCAGACTCTCTCCCTCCCCCGAGATCCTCACTAAACACTGGACACTCCCTCACCTCAGACTCTCTCCCTCCCCCGAGACCCTCACTAAACACCAGACACTCCCTCACCTCAGACTCTCTCCCTCCTCCCGAGACCCTCACTAAACACCAGACACTCCCTCACCTCAGACTCTCTCCCTCCCCCGAGACCCTCACTAAACACCACACACTCCCTCACCTCAGACACTCTCCCTCCCCCGAGACCCTCACTAAAAACCGGACACTCCCTCACCTCAGACACTCTCCCTCCCCCTCCCCCGAGACACTCACGAAACACCGGACACCCCCTCACCTCAGACTCTCTCCCTCCCCCGAGACCCTGACGAAACACCGGACACTCCCTCACCTCAGACTCTCTCCCTCCCCCGAGACCCTCACGAAACACCGGACACTCCCTCACCTCAGACTCTCTCCCTCCCCCCGAGACCCTCACTAAACACCAGACACTCCCTTACCTCAGACTCTCTCCCTCCCCCAATACCCTCACTAAACACTTGACACTCCCTCACCTCAGACTGTCTCCCTCCCCCAAGACCCTCACTAAACACCGGACACTCCCTCACCTCAGACTCTCTCCCTCCCCCGAGACCCTCACTAAACACCGGATACTCCCTCACCTCAGACTCTCTCCCTCCCCCGAGACCCTAACTAAACACCGGACACTCCCTCACCTCAGACACTCTCCCTCCCCCGAGACCCTCACTACACACCGGACACTCCCTCACCTCAGACTCTCTCCCTCCCCCCCCGAGACCCTCACGAAACACCGGACACTCCCTCACCTCAGACACTCTCCCCCCCCGAGACCCTCACTAAACACCGGACACTCCCTCACCTCAGACTCTCTCCCTCCCCCAAGACCCTCACTAAACACCAGACACTCCCTCACCTCAGACTCTCTCCCTCCCCCGAGACCCTCACTAAACACCGGACACTCCCTCACCTCAGATTCTCTCCCTCCCCCGAGACCCTCACCAAACACCGGACACTCCCTCACCTCAGACTCTCTCCCTCCCCGTGACCCTCACTAAACACCGGACACTCCCTCACCTCAGACTCTCTCCCTCCCCCCGAGACCCTCACTAAACACAGGACACTCCCTCACCTCAGACTCTCTCCCTTCCCCGAGACCCTCAGAAAACACCGGACACTCCCTCACCTCAGACACTCTCCCTCCTCCGAGACCCTCACTAAACACCGGACACTCCCTGACATCAGACTCTCTCCCTTCCCCCGAGACCCTCACTAAACACCGGACACTCCCTCACCTCAGACTCTCTCCCTCCACCGAGACCCTCACTAAACACCGGACACTCCCTCACCTCAGACTCTCTCCATCCCCGCAAAGACCCTCACTAAACACCGGACACTCCCTCACCTCAGACTCTCTCCCTCCCCCGAGACCCTCACTACACACCGGACACTCCCTCACCTCAGACTCCCTTCCTCCCCCCGAGACCCTCACTAAACACCGGACACTCCCGCACCTCAGACTCTCTCCCTCCCTCCCCCGAGACCCTCACTAAACACCGGACACTCCCTCACCTCAGACTCTCTCCCTCCCCCCGAGACCCTCACTAAACACCAGACACTCCCTCACCTCAGATTCTCACCCTCCCCCGAGACCCTCACTAAAAACCAGACACTCCCTCACCTCAGACTCTCTCCCTCCCCCGAGACCCTCACCAAACACCGGACACTCCCTCACCTCAGACTCCCTCCCTCCCCCGAGACCCTCACTAAACACCGGACACTCCCTCACCTCAGACACTCTCCCTCCCCCGAGACCCTCACTAAACACCGGACACTCCCTCACCTCAGACACTCTACCCCCCCCGAGACCCTCACTACACACCTGACACTCCCTCACCTCAGACTCTCTCCCTCCCCCGAGACCCTCACTAAACACCGGACACTCCCTCACCTCAGACTCTCTCCCTCCCCCAAGACCCTCACTAAACACCAGACACTCCCTCACCTCAGACTCTCTCCCTCCCCCGAGACCCTCACTAAAAACCAGACACTCCCTCACCTCAGACTCTCTCCCTCCCCCGAGACACTCACTGAACACCAGACACTCCCTCACCTCAGACTCTCTCCCTCCCCCGAGACCTTCACTAAACACCGGACACTTCCTCACCTCAGACTCTCCCCCCTACCCCCGAGACCCTCACTACACACCGGACACTCCCTCACCTCAGACTCTCTCCCTTCCCCGAGACCCTCACTACACACCAGACACTCCCTCACCTCAGACTCTCTCCCTCCCCCGATACCCTCACTAAACACCGGACACTCCCTCACCTCAGACTCTCTCCCTCCCCCGAGACCCTCACTAAGAACCGGACACTCCCTCACCTCAGACTCTCTCCCTCCCCCGAGACCCTCACTAAAAACCGGACACTCCCTCACCTCAGACTCTCTCCCTCCCCCGAGACCCTCACTAAAAACCGGACACTCCCTCACCTCAGACTCTCACCCTCCCCCGAGACCCTCACTAAAAACCGGACACTCCCTCACCTCAGACACTCTTCCTCCCCCGAGACCCTCACTAAACACCAGACACCTCCTCACCTCAGACTCTCTCCCTCCCCCGAGACCCTCACTAAACAGCGGACACTCCCTCACCTCAGACTCTCTCCCTCCCCCGAGATCCTCACTAAACACTGGACACTCCCTCACCTCGGACTCTCTCCCTCCCCCCAGACCCTCACTAAACACCAGACACTCCCTCACCTCAGACTCTCTCCCTCCTCCCGAGACCCTCACTAAACACCAGACACTCCCTCACCTCAGACTCTCTCCCTCCCCCGAGACCCTCACTAAACACCACACACTCCCTCACCTCAGACACTCTCCCTCCCCCGAGACCCTCACTAAAAACCGGACACTCCCTCACCTCAGACTCTCTCCCTCCCCCAAGACCCTCCCTAAACACCGGACACTCCCTCACCTCAGACTCTCTCCCTCCCCCAAGACCCTCACCAAACACCAGACACTCCCTCACCTCAGACTCTCTCCCTCCCCCGAGACCCTCACTAAACACCGGACACTCCCTCACCTCAGACACTCTCCATCCCCCCGAGACCCTCACTAAACACCGGACACTCCCTCACCTCAGACTCTCTCCCTCCCCCAAGACCCTCACTAAACACCGGACACTCCCTCACCTCAGACTCTCTCCCTGCCCCAAGACCCTCACCAAACACCAGACACTCCCTCACCTCAGACTCTCTCCCTCCCCCGAGACCCTCACTAAACACTGGACACTCCCTCACCTCAGACTCTCTCCCTCCCCCCGAGACCCTCACTAAACACCAGACACTCCCTCACCTCAGACACTCTCCCTCCCCCCGAGACCCTCACTAAACACCAGACACTCCCTCACCTCAGACTCTCTCCCTCCCCCGAGACCCTCACTAAACACCGGACACTCCCTCACCTCAGACTCTCTCCCTCCCCCAAGACCCTCACCAAACACCAGACACTCCCTCACCTCAGACTCTCTCCCTCCCCCGAGACCCTCACTAAACACCGGACACTCCCTCACCTCAGACTCTCTCCCTCCCCCCGAGACCCTCACTAAACACCAGACACTCCCTCACCTCAGACACTCTCCATCCCCCCGAGACCATCACTAAACACCAGACACTCCCTCACCTCAGACTCTCTCCCTCCCCCGAGACCCTCACCAAACACCGGACACTCCCTCACCTCAGACTCTCACCCTCCCCCGAGACCCTCACTAAACACCAGACACTCCCTCACCTCAGACTCTCTCCCTCCCCCTGAGACCCTTACTAAACACCGGACACTCCCTCACCTCAGAGTCTCTCCCTCCCCCAAGACCCTCACTAAACACCAGACACTCCCTCACCTCAGACTCTCTCCCTCCCCCAAGACCCTCACTAAACACCAGACACTCCCTCACCTCAGACTCTCTCCCTCCCCCGAGACCCTCACTAAACACCGGATACTCCCTCACCTCAGACTCTCTCCCTCCCCCGAGACCCTCACTAAACACCGGAAACTCCCTCACCTCAGACTCTCTCCCTCCCCCGAGACCCTCACTGAACAGCAGACACTCCCTCACCTCAGACACTCTCCCCCCCCGAGACCCTCACTACACAGCGGACACTCCCTCACCTCAGACTCTCTCCCTCCCCCCCCCCCGAGACCCTCACTAAACACCAGACACTCCCTCACCTCAGACTCTCTCCCTCCCCCGAGACCCTCACTAAACAGCGGACACTCCCTCACCTCAGACACTCTCCCTCCCCCAAGACCCTCACTACACACCGGACACTCCCTCACCTCAGACTCTCTCCCTCCCCCAAGACCCTCACTAGACACCGGACACTCCCTCACCTCAGACTCTCTCCATCCCCCCGAGACCCTCACTACACACCGGACACTCCCTCACCTCAGACTCTCTCCCTTCCCCGAGACCCTCAGTAAACACCGGACACTCCCTCACCTCAGACTCTCTCCCTCCCCCGAGACCCTCACTAAACACCGGACACTCCCTCACCTCTCTCCCTACCCCGAGACCCTCACTAAACACCGGACACTCCCTCACCTCAGACTCTCTCCCTCCCCCGAGACCCTCACTAAACACCAGACACTCCCTCACCTCAGACTCTCTCCCTCCCCCCGAGACCCTCACTAAACACCGGACACTCCCTCACCTCAGACTCTCTCCCTCCCCCGAGACCCTCACTACACACCGGACACTCCCTCACCTCAGACTCTCTCCCTCCCCCGAGACCCTCACTAAACACCGGACACTCCCTCACCTCAGACTCCCTCCCTCCCCCGAGACCCTCACTAAACACCGGACACTCCCTCACCTCAGACTCTCTCCCTCCCCCAAGACCCTCACCAAACACCAGACACTCCCTCACCTCAGACTCTCTCCCTCCCCCGAGACCCTCACTAAACACCGGACACTCCCTCACCTCAGACTCTCTCCCTCCCCCAAGACCCTCACTAAACACCGGACACTCCCTCACCTCAGACTCTCTCCCTCCCCCAAGACCCTCACCAAACACCAGACACTCCCTCACCTCAGACTCTCTCCCTCCCCCGAGACCCTCAGTAAACACCGGACACTCCCTCACCTCAGACTCTCTCCCTCCCCCCGAGACCCTCACTAAACACCGGACACTCACTCACCTCAGACACTCTCCATCCCCCCGAGACCCTCACTAAACACCGGACACTCCCTCACCTCAGACTCTCTCCCTCCCCCAAGACCCTCACTAAACACCGGACACTCCCTCACCTCAGACTCTCTCCCCCCCCAAGACCCTCACCAAACACCAGACACTCCCTCACCTCAGACTCTCTCCCTCCCCCGAGACCCTCACTAAACACCAGACACTCCCTCACCTCAGACTCTCTCCCTCCCCCCGAGACCCTCACTAAACACCAGACACTCCCTCACCTCAGACACTCTCCCTCCACCCGAGACCCTCACTAAACACCAGACACTCCCTCACCTCAGACTCTCTCCCTCCCCCGAGACCCTCACTAAAAACCGGACACTCCCTCACCTCAGACTCTCTCCCTCCCCCAAGAAGCTCACCAAACACCAGACACTCCCTCACCTCAGACTCTCTCCCTCCCCCGAAACCCTCACCAAACACCGGACACACCCTCACCTCAGACTCTCACCCTCCCCCGAGACCCTCACTAAACACCAGACACTCCCTCACCTCAGACTCTCTCCCTCCCCCTGAGACCCTTACTAAACACCGGACACTCCCTCACCTCAGAGTCTCTCCCTCCCCCAAGACCCTCACTAAACACCAGACACTCCCTCACCTCAGACTCTCTCCCTCCCCCAAGACCCTCACTGAACACCAGACACTCCCTCACCTCAGACTCTCTCCCTCCCCCGAGACCCTCACTAAACACCGGATACTCCCTCACCTCAGACTCTCTCCCTCCCCCGAGACCCTCACTAAACACCGGACACTCCCTCACCTCAGACTCTCTCCCTCCCCCAAGACCCTCACTAAACACCGGAAACTCCCTCACCTCAGACTCTCTCCCTCCCCCGAGACCCTCACTGAACAGCAGACACTCCCTCACCTCAGACACTCTCCCCCCCAGAGACCCTCACTACACAGCGGACACTCCCTCACCTCAGACTCTCTCCCTCCCCCCCCCGAGACCCTCACTAAACACCAGACACTCCCTCACCTCAGACTCTCTCCCTCCCCCGAGACCCTCACTAAACAGCGGACAGTCCCTCACCTCAGACTCCCTCCCACCCCCGAGACCCTCACTACACAGCGGACACTCCCTCACCTCAGACTCTCTCCCTCCCCCCCCCGAGACCCTCACCAAACACCGGACACTCCCTCACCTCAGACTCTCACCCTCCCCCGAGACCCTCACTAAACACCAGACACTCCCTCACCTCAGACTCTCTCCCTCCCCCTGAGACCCTTACTAAACACCGGACACTCCCTCACCTCAGAGTCTCTCCCTCCCCCAAGACCCTCACTAAACACCAGACACTCCCTCACCTCAGACTCTCTCCCTCCCCCAAGACCCTCACTAAACACCAGACACTCCCTCACCTCAGACTCTCTCCCTCCCCCGAGACCCTCACTAAACACCGGATACTCCCTCACCTCAGACTCTCTCCCTCCCCCGAGACCCTCACTAAACACCGGAAACTCCCTCACCTCAGACTCTCTCCCTCCCCCGAGACCCTCACTGAACAGCAGACACTCCCTCACCTCAGACACTCTCCCCCCCCGAGACCCTCACTACACAGCGGACACTCCCTCACCTCAGACTCTCTCCCTCCCCCCCCCCCGAGACCCTCACTAAACACCAGACACTCCCTCACCTCAGACTCTCTCCCTCCCCCGAGACCCTCACTAAACAGCGGACACTCCCTCACCTCAGACACTCTCCCTCCCCCAAGACCCTCACTACACACCGGACACTCCCTCACCTCAGACTCTCTCCCTCCCCCAAGACCCTCACTAGACACCGGACACTCCCTCACCTCAGACTCTCTCCATCCCCCCGAGACCCTCACTACACACCGGACACTCCCTCACCTCAGACTCTCTCCCTTCCCCGAGACCCTCAGTAAACACCGGACACTCCCTCACCTCAGACTCTCTCCCTCCCCCGAGACCCTCACTAAATACCGGACACTCCCTCACCTCTCTCCCTACCCCGAGACCCTCACTAAACACCGGACACTCCCTCACCTCAGACTCTCTCCCTCCCCCGAGACCCTCACTAAACACCAGACACTCCCTCACCTCAGACTCTCTCCCTCCCCCCGAGACCCTCACTAAACACCGGACACTCCCTCACCTCAGACTCTCTCCCTCCCCCGAGACCCTCACTACACACCGGACACTCCCTCACCTCAGACTCTCTCCCTCCCCCGAGACCCTCACTAAACACCGGACACTCCCTCACCTCAGACTCCCTCCCTCCCCCGAGACCCTCACTAAACACCGGACACTCCCTCACCTCAGACACTCTCCCTCCCCCGAGACCCTCACTAAACACCGGACACTCCCTCACCTCAGACACTCTACCCCCCCGGAGACCCTCACGACACACCGGACACTCCCTCACCTCAGACTCTCTCCCTCCCCCAAGACCCTCACTAAACACCGGACACTCCCTCACCTCAGACTCTCTCCCTCCCCCAAGACCCTCACCAAACACCAGACACTCCCTCACCTCAGACTCTCTCCCTCCCCCGAGACCCTCACTAAACACCGGACACTCCCTCACCTCAGACTCTCTCCCTCCCCCAAGACCCTCACTAAACACCGGACACTCCCTCACCTCAGACTCTCTCCCTCCCCCAAGACCCTCACCAAACACCAGACACTCCCTCACCTCAGACTCTCTCCCTCCCCCGAGACCCTCAGTAAACACCGGACACTCCCTCACCTCAGACTCTCTCCCTCCCCCCGAGACCCTCACTAAACACCAGACACTCACTCACCTCAGACACTCTCCATCCCCCCGAGACCCTCACTAAACACCGGACACTCCCTCACCTCAGACTCTCTCCCTCCCCCAAGACCCTCACTAAACACCGGACACTCCCTCACCTCAGACTCTCTCCCCCCCCAAGACCCTCACCAAACACCAGACACTCCCTCACCTCAGACTCTCTCCCTCCCCCGAGACCCTCACTAAACACCAGACACTCCCTCACCTCAGACTCTCTCCCTCCCCCCGAGACCCTCACTAAACACCAGACACTCCCTCACCTCAGACACTCTCCATCCCCCCGAGACCATCACTAAACACCAGACACTCCCTCACCTCAGACTCTCTCCCTCCCCCGAGACCCTCACCAAACACCGGACACTCCCTCACCTCAGACTCTCACCCTCCCCCGAGACCCTCACTAAACACCAGACACTCCCTCACCTCAGACTCTCTCCCTCCCCCTGAGACCCTTACTAAACACCGGACACTCCCTCACCTCAGAGTCTCTCCCTCCCCCAAGACCCTCACTAAACACCAGACACTCCCTCACCTCAGACTCTCTCCCTCCCCCAAGACCCTCACTAAACACCAGACACTCCCTCACCTCAGACTCTCTCCCTCCCCCGAGACCCTCACTAAACACCGGATACTCCCTCACCTCAGACTCTCTCCCTCCCCCGAGACCCTCACTAAACACCGGAAACTCCCTCACCTCAGACTCTCTCCCTCCCCCGAGACCCTCACTGAACAGCAGACACTCCCTCACCTCAGACACTCTCCCCCCCCGAGACCCTCACTACACAGCGGACACTCCCTCACCTCAGACTCTCTCCCTCCCCCCCCCCCGAGACCCTCACTAAACACCAGACACTCCCTCACCTCAGACTCTCTCCCTCCCCCGAGACCCTCACTAAACAGCGGACACTCCCTCACCTCAGACACTCTCCCTCCCCCAAGACCCTCACTACACACCGGACACTCCCTCACCTCAGACTCTCTCCCTCCCCCAAGACCCTCACTAGACACCGGACACTCCCTCACCTCAGACTCTCTCCATCCCCCCGAGACCCTCACTACACACCGGACACTCCCTCACCTCAGACTCTCTCCCTTCCCCGAGACCCTCAGTAAACACCGGACACTCCCTCACCTCAGACTCTCTCCCTCCCCCGAGACCCTCACTAAACACCGGACACTCCCTCACCTCTCTCCCTACCCCGAGACCCTCACTAAACACCGGACACTCCCTCACCTCAGACTCTCTCCCTCCCCCGAGACCCTCACTAAACACCAGACACTCCCTCACCTCAGACTCTCTCCCTCCCCCCGAGACCCTCACTAAACACCGGACACTCCCTCACCTCAGACTCTCTCCCTCCCCCGAGACCCTCACTACACACCGGACACTCCCTCACCTCAGACTCTCTCCCTCCCCCGAGACCCTCACTAAACACCGGACACTCCCTCACCTCAGACTCCCTCCCTCCCCCGAGACCCTCACTAAACACCGGACACTCCCTCACCTCAGACACTCTCCCTCCCCCGAGACCCTCACTAAACACCGGACACTCCCTCACCTCAGACACTCTACCCCCCCGGAGACCCTCACGACACACCGGACACTCCCTCACCTCAGACTCTCTCCCTCCCCCAAGACCCTCACTAAACACCGGACACTCCCTCACCTCAGACTCTCTCCCTCCCCCAAGACCCTCACCAAACACCAGACACTCCCTCACCTCAGACTCTCTCCCTCCCCCGAGACCCTCACTAAACACCGGACACTCCCTCACCTCAGACTCTCTCCCTCCCCCAAGACCCTCACTAAACACCGGACACTCCCTCACCTCAGACTCTCTCCCTCCCCCAAGACCCTCACCAAACACCAGACACTCCCTCACCTCAGACTCTCTCCCTCCCCCGAGACCCTCAGTAAACACCGGACACTCCCTCACCTCAGACTCTCTCCCTCCCCCCGAGACCCTCACTAAACACCGGACACTCACTCACCTCAGACACTCTCCATCCCCCCGAGACCCTCACTAAACACCGGACACTCCCTCACCTCAGACTCTCTCCCTCCCCCAAGACCCTCACTAAACACCGGACACTCCCTCACCTCAGACTCTCTCCCCCCCCAAGACCCTCACCAAACACCAGACACTCCCTCACCTCAGACTCTCTCCCTCCCCCGAGACCCTCACTAAACACCAGACACTCCCTCACCTCAGACTCTCTCCCTCCCCCCGAGACCCTCACTAAACACCAGACACTCCCTCACCTCAGACACTCTCCCTCCACCCGAGACCCTCACTAAACACCAGACACTCCCTCACCTCAGACTCTCTCCCTCCCCCGAGACCCTCACTAAAAACCGGACACTCCCTCACCTCAGACTCTCTCCCTCCCCCAAGAAGCTCACCAAACACCAGACACTCCCTCACCTCAGACTCTCTCCCTCCCCCGAAACCCTCACCAAACACCGGACACACCCTCACCTCAGACTCTCACCCTCCCCCGAGACCCTCACTAAACACCAGACACTCCCTCACCTCAGACTCTCTCCCTCCCCCTGAGACCCTTACTAAACACCGGACACTCCCTCACCTCAGAGTCTCTCCCTCCCCCAAGACCCTCACTAAACACCAGACACTCCCTCACCTCAGACTCTCTCCCTCCCCCAAGACCCTCACTGAACACCAGACACTCCCTCACCTCAGACTCTCTCCCTCCCCCGAGACCCTCACTAAACACCGGATACTCCCTCACCTCAGACTCTCTCCCTCCCCCGAGACCCTCACTAAACACCGGACACTCCCTCACCTCAGACTCTCTCCCTCCCCCAAGACCCTCACTAAACACCGGAAACTCCCTCACCTCAGACTCTCTCCCTCCCCCGAGACCCTCACTGAACAGCAGACACTCCCTCACCTCAGACACTCTCCCCCCCAGAGACCCTCACTACACAGCGGACACTCCCTCACCTCAGACTCTCTCCCTCCCCCCCCCGAGACCCTCACTAAACACCAGACACTCCCTCACCTCAGACTCTCTCCCTCCCCCGAGACCCTCACTAAACAGCGGACAGTCCCTCACCTCAGACTCCCTCCCACCCCCGAGACCCTCACTACACAGCGGACACTCCCTCACCTCAGACTCTCTCCCTCCCCCCCCCCCGAGACCCTCACCAAACACCGGACACTCCCTCACCTCAGACTCTCACCCTCCCCCGAGACCCTCACTAAACACCAGACACTCCCTCACCTCAGACTCTCTCCCTCCCCCTGAGACCCTTACTAAACACCGGACACTCCCTCACCTCAGAGTCTCTCCCTCCCCCAAGACCCTCACTAAACACCAGACACTCCCTCACCTCAGACTCTCTCCCTCCCCCAAGACCCTCACTAAACACCAGACACTCCCTCACCTCAGACTCTCTCCCTCCCCCGAGACCCTCACTAAACACCGGATACTCCCTCACCTCAGACTCTCTCCCTCCCCCGAGACCCTCACTAAACACCGGAAACTCCCTCACCTCAGACTCTCTCCCTCCCCCGAGACCCTCACTGAACAGCAGACACTCCCTCACCTCAGACACTCTCCCCCCCCGAGACCCTCACTACACAGCGGACACTCCCTCACCTCAGACTCTCTCCCTCCCCCCCCCCCGAGACCCTCACTAAACACCAGACACTCCCTCACCTCAGACTCTCTCCCTCCCCCGAGACCCTCACTAAACAGCGGACACTCCCTCACCTCAGACACTCTCCCTCCCCCAAGACCCTCACTACACACCGGACACTCCCTCACCTCAGACTCTCTCCCTCCCCCAAGACCCTCACTAGACACCGGACACTCCCTCACCTCAGACTCTCTCCATCCCCCCGAGACCCTCACTACACACCGGACACTCCCTCACCTCAGACTCTCTCCCTTCCCCGAGACCCTCAGTAAACACCGGACACTCCCTCACCTCAGACTCTCTCCCTCCCCCGAGACCCTCACTAAATACCGGACACTCCCTCACCTCTCTCCCTACCCCGAGACCCTCACTAAACACCGGACACTCCCTCACCTCAGACTCTCTCCCTCCCCCGAGACCCTCACTAAACACCAGACACTCCCTCACCTCAGACTCTCTCCCTCCCCCCGAGACCCTCACTAAACACCGGACACTCCCTCACCTCAGACTCTCTCCCTCCCCCGAGACCCTCACTACACACCGGACACTCCCTCACCTCAGACTCTCTCCCTCCCCCGAGACCCTCACTAAACACCGGACACTCCCTCACCTCAGACTCCCTCCCTCCCCCGAGACCCTCACTAAACACCGGACACTCCCTCACCTCAGACACTCTCCCTCCCCCGAGACCCTCACTAAACACCGGACACTCCCTCACCTCAGACACTCTACCCCCCCGGAGACCCTCACGACACACCGGACACTCCCTCACCTCAGACTCTCTCCCTCCCCCAAGACCCTCACTAAACACCGGACACTCCCTCACCTCAGACTCTCTCCCTCCCCCAAGACCCTCACCAAACACCAGACACTCCCTCACCTCAGACTCTCTCCCTCCCCCGAGACCCTCACTAAACACCGGACACTCCCTCACCTCAGACTCTCTCCCTCCCCCAAGACCCTCACTAAACACCGGACACTCCCTCACCTCAGACTCTCTCCCTCCCCCAAGACCCTCACCAAACACCAGACACTCCCTCACCTCAGACTCTCTCCCTCCCCCGAGACCCTCAGTAAACACCGGACACTCCCTCACCTCAGACTCTCTCCCTCCCCCCGAGACCCTCACTAAACACCAGACACTCACTCACCTCAGACACTCTCCATCCCCCCGAGACCCTCACTAAACACCGGACACTCCCTCACCTCAGACTCTCTCCCTCCCCC
>NW_027276742.1:0-35658 GCF_030028105.1 Mobula birostris | reverse complement strand
CCTGAATTACATGCCCTGAAATACCTGCCCTGAATCTCATGCCCTGAAACTCATGCCCTGAATCTCATGCCCTGAAACTCCTGCCCTCAAACTCATGCACTGAAACTCATGCCCTGAATCTCATGCCTTGAAACTCCTGCCCTCAAACTCATGCACTGAAACTCACGCCCTGAATCTCATGCCCTGAAACACCTGCACTGAAACTCATGCCATGAATCTCATATCCTGAAACTCACGCCTTGAATCACATGCCCTGAAACTCCTGCCCTGAAACTCATGCCCTGAAACTCATGCCCTGAAACTCATGCCCGGAATCTCAGGCCCTGAATCTCGTGCCATGAAACTCCTGCACTGAAACACCTGCCCTGAAACTCCTGCCCTGAAAATGAAGCCCTGAATCTCATGCCCTGAATCTCATGCCCTGAAACTCATGCCCTGAAACTCATGCCCTGAATCTCCTGTCCTGAAACTCATGCCCTGAATCTCATGCCCTGAATCTCATGCCCTGAAACTCCTGCACTGAAACACCTGCCCTGAATCTCCTGCCCTGAAAATCATGCCCTGAATCTCATGCCCTGAATCTCATACCCTGAAACTCATGCCCTGAATCTCATGCCCTGAAACTCCTGCCCTCAAACTCATGCACTGAAACTCATGCCCTGAATCTCATGCCTTGAAACTCCTGCCCTCAAACTCATGCACTGAAACTCATGCCCTGAATCTCGTGCCCTGAAACACCTGCACTGAAACTCATGCCCTGAAACTCATGCCCTGAATTTCCTGTCCTGAAACTCATGCCCTGAATCTCATGTCTGAATCTCATGCCCTGAAACTCCTGCACTGAAACTCATGCCCTGAATCTCATGCCCTGAATCTCACGCTCTGAAACTCGTGCACTGAATCTCATGACCTCAAGTTACTGCACTGAAACTCATGCCCTGAATCTCATGTCCTGAAACTCCTGCACTGAAACACCTGCCCTGAATCTCCTGCCTTGAAAATCATGACCTGAATCTCATGCCCTGAATCTCATGCTCTGAAACTCGTGCACTGAATCTCATGCCCTCAAGTTCCTGCACTGAAACTCAAGCCCTGAATCTCATGCCCTGAAACTCATGCCCTGAACCTCATGCCCTGAAACTCAAGCCCTGAATCTCATGCCCTGATACTCATGCCCTAAATCACATACCCTGAAACTCCTGCCCTGAAACTCATGCACTGAAACTCATGCCCTGAATCACATGCCCTAAAACTCATGCCCTGAATCATCTGCCCAGAAACTCATGCCCTGAATTACATGCCCTGAAATACCTGCCCTGAATCTCATGCCCTGAAACTCATGCCCTGAATCTCATGCCCTGAAACTCCTGCCCTCAAACTCATGCACTGAAACTCATGTCCTGAATCTCATGCCTTGAAACTCCTGCCCTCAAACTCATGCACTGAAACTCATGCCCTGAATCTCATGCCCTGAAACACCTGCACTGAAACTCATGCCATGAATCTCATATCCTGAAACTCACGCCTTGAATCACATGCCCTGAAACTCCTGCCCTGAAACTCATGCCCTGAAACTCATGCCCTGAAACTCATGCCCGGAATCTCAGGCCCTGAATCTCGTGCCATGAAACTCCTGCACTGAAACACCTGCCCTGAAACTCCTGCCCTGAAAATGAAGCCCTGAATCTCATGCCCTGAATCTCATGCCCTGAAACTCATGCCCTGAAACTCATGCCCTGAATCTCCTGTCCTGAAACTCATGCCCTGAATCTCATGCCCTGAATCTCATGCCCTGAAACTCCTGCACTGAAACACCTGCCCTGAATCTCCTGCCCTGAAAATCATGCCCTGAATCTCATGCCCTGAATCTCATGCCCTGAAACTCATGCCCTGAATCTCATGCCCTGAAACTCCTGCCCTCAAACTCATGCACTGAAACTCATGCCCTGAATCTCATGCCTTGAAACTCCTGCCCTCAAACTCATGCACTGAAACTCATGCCCTGAATCTCATGCCCTGAAACACCTGCACTGAAACTCATGCCATGAATCTCATATCCTGAAACTCACGCCTTGAATCACATGCCCTGAAACTCCTGCCCTGAAACTCATGCCCTGAAACTCATGCCCTGAAACTCATGCCCGGAATCTCAGGCCCTGAATCTCGTGCCATGAAACTCCTGCACTGAAACACCTGCCCTGAAACTCCTGCCCTGAAAATGAAGCCCTGAATCTCATGCCCTGAATCTCATGCCCTGAAACTCATGCCCTGAAACTCATGCCCTGAATCTCCTGTCCTGAAACTCATGCCCTGAATCTCATGCCCTGAATCTCATGCCCTGAAACTCCTGCACTGAAACACCTGCCCTGAATCTCCTGCCCTGAAAATCATGCCCTGAATCTCATGCCCTGAATCTCATGCTCTGAAACTCATGCCCTGAATCTCAAGCCCTGAATCTCATGCCCTGAAACTCATGCCCTACATCACATACCCTGAAACTCCTGCCCTGAAACTCATGCACTGAAACTCATGCCCTGAATCACATGCCCTAAAACTCATGCCCTGAATCATCTGCCCAGAAACTCATGCCCTCAATTACATGCCCTGAAATACCAGCCCTGAATCTCATGCCCTGAAACTCATGCCCTGAATCTCATGCCCTGAAACTCCTGCCCTCAAACTCATGCACTGAAACTCATGCCCTGAATCTCATGCCTTGAAACTCCTGCCCTCAAACTCATGCACTGAAACTCATGCCCTGAATCTCATGCCCTGAAACACCTGCACTGAAACTCATGCCATGAATCTCATATCCTGAAACTCACGCCTTGAATCACATGCCCTGAAACTCCTGCCCTGAAACTCATGCCCTGAAACTCATGCTCTGAAACTCATGCCCTGAATCTCATGCCCTGAATCTGGTGCCCTGAAACTCCTGCACTGAAACACCTGCCCTGAATCTCCTGCCCTGAAAATGAAGCCCTGAATCTCATGCCCTGAATCTCGTGCCCTGAAACTCATGCCCTGAAACACATGCCCTGAATCTCCTGTCCTGAAACTAATGCCCTGAATCTCATGCCCTGAATCTCATGCCCTGAAACTCCTGCACTGAAACACCTGCCCTGAATCTCCTGCCCTGAAAATCATGCCCTGAATCTCATGCCCTGAATCTCATGCTCTGAAACTCATGCCCTGAATCTCATGCCCTGAAACTCATGCCCTGAATCTCATGCCCTGAAACTCCTGCACTGAAGCACCTGCCCTGAATCTCCTGCCCTGAAACTCATGCCCTGAATCTCATGCCCGTAATCTCATGCTGTGAAACTCGTGCACTGAATCTCATGACCTCAAGTTCCTGCACTGAAACTCATGCCCTGAATCTCATGCCCTGAATCTCATGCCCTGAAACTCAAGACCTGAATCTCATGCCCTGAAACTCATGTCCTAATTCACATACCCTGAAACTCCTGCCCTGAAACTCATGCACTCAAACTCATGCCCTGAATCGCATGCCCTAAAACTCCTGCGCTGAAACTCATGCCCTGAATCTCATGCCCTGAAACTCATGCCCTAAATCACATACCCTGAAACTACTGCCCTGAAACTCATGCACTGAAACTCATGCCCTGAATCACATGCACTAAAATTCCTGCCCAGAATCATCTGCCCAGAAACTCATGCCCTGAATTACATGCCCTGAAATACCTGCCCTGAATCTCATGCCCTGAAACTCATGCCCTGAATCTCATGCCCTGAATCTCATGCTCTGAAACTCGTGCACTGAATCTCATGCCCTCAAGTTCATGCACTGAAACTCATGCCCTGAATCTCATGCCCTGAAACTCATGCCCTGAACCTCATGCCCTGAAACTCAAGCCCTGAATCTCATGCCCTGAAACTCATGCTCTAAATCACATATTCTGAAACTCCTGCCCTGAAACTCATGCACTGAAACTCATGCCCTGAATCACATGCCCTAAAACTCATGCCCTGAATCATCTGCCCAGAAACTCATGCCCTGAATTACATGCCCTGAAATACCTGCCCTGAATCTCATGCCCTGAAACTCATGCCCTGAATCTCATGCCCTGAAACTCCTGCCCTCAAACTCATGCACTGAAACTCATGCCCTGAATCTCATGCCTTGAAACTCCTGACTTAAACTCATGCACTGAAACTCATGCCCTGAATCTCATGCCCTGAAACACCTGCACTGAAACTCATGCCATGAATCTCATATCCTGAAACTCACGCCTTGAATCACATGCCCTGAAACTCCTGCCCTGAAACTCATGCCCTGAAACTCATGCTCTGAAACTTATGCTCTGAATCTCATGCCCTGAATCTCGTGCCCTGAAACTCCTGCACTGAAACACCTGCCCTGAATCTCATGCCCTGAAACTCATGCCCTGAAACTCATGCCCCGAATCTCGTGCCCTGGTACTCCTGCACTGAAACTCATGCCATGAATCTCATATCCTGAAACTCACGCCCTGAATTACATGCCCTGAAACTCCTGCCCTGAAACTCATGCCCTGAAACTCATGCCCTGAATCTCCTGTCCTAAAAATCATGTCCTGAATCTCATGCCCTGAAACTCATGCCCTGAATCTCATGCCCTGAAACTCCTGCGCTCAAACTCATGCACTGAAACTCATGCCCTGAATCTCATGCCTTGAAACTCCTGCCCTCAAACTCATGCACTGAAACTCATGCCCTGAATCTCATGCCCCGAAACACTTGCACTGAAACTCATGCCATGAATCTCATATCCTGAAACTCACGCCTTGAATCACATGCCCTGAAACTCCTGCCCTGAAACTCATGCCCTGAAACTCATGCACTGAAACTCATGCCCTGAATCTCATGCCCTGAAACTCGTGCCCTGAAACTCCTGCACTGAAACACCTGCCCTGAATCTCCTGCCCTGAAAATGAAGCCCTGAATCTCATGCTCTAAAACTCTTGCACTGAATCTCATGCCCTCAAGTTCCTGCACTGAAACTCATGCCCTGAATCTCATGCCCTGAAACTCATGCCCTGAACCTCATGCCCTGAAACTCAAGCCCTGAATCTCATGCCCTGAATCTCTTGCCCTAAATCACATACCCTGAAACTCCTGCCCTGAAACTCATGCACTGAAACTCATGCCCTGAATCACATGCCCTAAAACTCCTGCCCTGAATCATCTGCCCAGAAACTCATGCTCTGAATCTCATGCCCTGAAACTCCTGCTCTGAAACTCATGCACTGAAACTCATGCCCTGATTCACATGCCCTAAAACTCCTGCCCTGAATCATCTGCCCAGAAACTCATGCCCTGAATTACATGCCCTAAAATACCTGCCCTGAATCTCATGCCCTGAAACTCATGCCCTGAATCTCATGCCCTGAAACTCCTGCACTGAAACTCATGCCATGAATCTCATATCCTGAAACTCAGCCCTGAATTACATGCCCTGAAACTCCTGCCCTGAAACTCATGCCCTGAAACTCCTGCACTGAAACACAAGCCCTGAATCTCCTGCCCTGAAACTCATGCCCTGAATCTCATGCCATGAATCTCACGCTCTGAAACTCGTGCACTGAATCTCATGACCTCAAGTTCCTGCACTGAAACTCATGCCCTGAATCTCATGTCCTGAAACTCCTGCCCTGAATCACCTACCCTGAAACTCATGACCTGAATCTCATGCCCTGAAACTCCTGCACTGAAACTCATGCCATGAATCTCAGATCCTGAAACTCACGCCCTGAATCACATGCCCTGAAACTCCTGCCCTGAAACACATGCCCTGAAACTCATGCCCTGAAACTCATGCCCTGAATCTCCTGTCCTGAAACTCATGCCCTGAATCTCTTGCCCTGAATCTCATGCCCTGAAACTCCTGCACCGAAACACCTGCCCTGAATCTCCTGCCCAGAAAATCATGCCCTGAATCTCATGCCCTGAATCTCATGCTCTGAAACTCATGCCCTGAATCTCATGCCCTGAATCACATGCCCTAAAACTCCTGCCCTGAATCATCTGCCCAGAAACTCATGCCTTGAATTACATGCCCTGAAATACCTGCCCTGAATCTCATGCCCTGAAACTCATGCCCTGAATCTCACGCCCTGAAACTCCTGCACTGAAACTCATGCCATGAATCTCATATCCTGAAACTCACGCCCTGAATTACATGCCCTGAAACTCCTGCCCTGAAACTCATGCCCTGAATCTCCTGCACTGAAACACCAGCCCTGAATCTCCTGCCCTGAAACTCATGCCCTGAATCTCATGCCATGAATCTCACGCTCTGAAACTCGTGCACTGAATCTCATGACCTCAAGTTCCTGCACTGAAACTCATGCCCTGAATCTCATGTCCTGAAACTCCTGCCCTGAATCACCTACCCTGAAACTCATGACCTGAATCTCATGCCCTGAAACTCCTGCACTGAAACTCATGCCATGAATCTCAGATATTGAAACTCACGCCCTGAATCACATGCCCTGAAACTCCTGCCCTGAAACACATGCCCTGAAACTCATGCCCTGAAACTCATGCCCTGAATCTCCTGTCCTGAAACTCATGCCCTGAATCTCTTGCCCTGAATCTCATGCCCTGAAACTCCTGCACCGAAACACCTGCCCTGAATCTCCTGCCCAGAAAATCATGCCCTGAATCTCATGCCCTGAATCTCATGCTCTGAAACTCATGCCCTGAATCTCATGCCCTGAATCACATGCCCTAAAACTCCTGCCCTGAATCATCTGCCCAGAAACTCATGCCCTGAATTACATGCCCTGAAATACCTGCCCTGAATCTCATGCCCTGAAACTCATGCCCTGAATCTCACGCCCTGAAACTCCTGCACTGAAACTCATGCCATGAATCTCATATCCTGAAACTCACGCCCTGAATTACATGCCCTGAAACTCCTGCCCTGAAACTCATGCCCTGAATCTCCTGCACTGAAACACCAGCCCTGAATCTCCTGCCCTGAAACTCATGCCCTGAATCTCATGCCATGAATCTCACGCTCTGAAACTCGTGCACTGAATCTCATGACCTCAAGTTCCTGCACTGAAACTCATGCCCTGAATCTCATGTCCTGAAACTCCTGCCCTGAATCACCTACCCTGAAACTCATGACCTGAATCTCATGCCCTGAAACTCCTGCACTGAAACTCATGCCATGAATCTCAGATCCTGAAACTCACGCACTGAATCACATGCCCTGAAACTCCTGCCCTGAAACACATGCCCTGAAACTCATGCCCTGAAACTCATGCCCTGAATCTCCTGTCCTGAAACTCATGCCCTGAATCTCTTGCCCTGAATCTCATGCCCTGAAACTCCTGCACCGAAACACCTGCCCTGAATCTCCTGCCCAGAAAATCATGCCCTGAATCTCATGCCCTGAATCGCATGCTCTGAAACCCATGCCCTGAATCTCATGCCCTCAAGTTCCTGCACTGAAACTCATGCCCTGAATCTCATGACCTGAAACTCATGCCCTGAACCTCATGCCCTGAAACTCAAGCCCTGAATCTCATGCCCTGAAACTCATGCCCTAAATCACATACCCTGAAACTCCTGCCCTGAAACTCATGCACTCAATCTCATGCCCTGAATCACATGCCCTAAAACTCCTGCCCTGAAACTCATGCCCTGAAACTCATGCCCTGAACCTCATGCCCTGAAACTCAAGCCCTGAATCTCATGCCCTGAAACTCATGCCATAAATCACATACCCTGAAACTACTGCCCTGAGACTCATGCACTGAAACTCATGCCCTGAATCACATGCCCCAAAATTCCTGCCCTGAATCATCTGACAGAAACTCATGCCCTGAATTACATGCCCTGAAATACCTGCCTTGAATCTCATGCCCTGAAACTCATGCCCTGAATCTCATGCCCTGAATCTCATGCCCTGAAACTCCTGCACTGAAACACCTGCCCTGAATCTCCTGCCTTGAAGATCATGCCCTGAATCTCATGTCCTGAATCTCATGCTCTGAAACTCGTGCACTGAATCACATCCCCTCAAGTTCCTGCACTGAAACTCATGCCCTGAATCTCATGCCCTGAAACTCATGCCCTGAACCTCATGCCCTGAAACTCAAGCCCTGAATCTCATGCCCTGAAACGCATGCCCTAAATCACATACCCTGAAACTCCTGCATTGAAACTCATGCACTGAAACTCATGCCCTGAATCTCATGCCCTGAAACACCTGCACTGAAACTCATGCCATGAATCCCATATCCTGAAACTCACGCCTTGAATCACATGCCCTGAAAATCCTGCCCTGAAACTCATGCCCTGAAACAAATGCCCTGAAACTCATGCCCTGAATCTCCTGTCCTGAAACTCATGCCCTGAATCTCATGCCCTGAATCTCATGCCCTGAAACTCCTGCACTGAAACACCTGCCCTGAATCTCCTGCCCTGATAATCATGCCCTGAATCTCATGCCCTGAATCTCATGCTCTGAAACTCATGCCCTGAATCTCATGCCCTGAAACTCCTGCACTGAAACTCATGCCATGAATCTCATATCCTGAAACTCATGCCCTGAATCACATGCCCTGAAACTCCTGCCCTGAAACTCATGCCCTGAAACTCATGCCCTGAATTTCCTGTCCTGAAACTCATGCCCTGAATCTCATGTCTGAATCTCATGCCCTGAAACTCCTGCACTGAAACTCATGCCCTGAATCTCATGCCCTGAATCTCACGCTCTGAAACTCGTGCACTGAATCTCATGACCTCAAGTTACTGCACTGAAACTCATGCCCTGAATCTCATGTCCTGAAACTCCTGCACTGAAACAGCTGCCCTGAATCTCCTGCCTTGAAAATCATGACCTGAATCTCATGCCCTGAATCTCATGCTCTGAAACTCGTGCACTGAATCTCATGCCCTCAAGTTCCTGCACTGAAACTCAAGCCCTGAATCTCATGCCCTGAAACTCATGCCCTGAACCTCATGCCCTGAAACTCAAGCCCTGAATCTCATGCCCTGAAACTCATGCCCTAAATCACATACCCTGAATCTCCTGCCCTGAAACTCATGCACTGAAACTCATGCCCTGAATCACATGCCCTAAAACTCATGCCCTGAATCATCTGCCCAGAAACTCATGCCCTGAATTACATGCCCTGAAATACCTGCCCTGAATCTCATGCCCTGAAACTCATGCCCTGAATCTCATGCCCTGAAACTCCTGCCCTCAAACTCATGCACTGAAACTCATGCCCTGAATCTCATGCCTTGAAACTCCTGCCCTCAAACTCATGCACTGAAACTCATGCCCTGAATCTCATGCCCTGAAACACCTGCACTGAAACTCATGCCATGAATCTCATATCCTGAAACTCACGCCTTGAATCACATGCCCTGAAACTCCTGCCCTGAAACTCATGCCCTGAAACTCATGCCCTGAAACTCATGCCCGGAATCTCAGGCCCTGAATCTCGTGCCCTGAAACTCCTGCACTGAAACACCTGCCCTGAAACTCCTGCCCTGAAAATGAAGCCCTGAATCTCATGCCCTGAATCTCATGCCCTGAAACTCATGCCCTGAAACTCATGCCCTGAATCTCCTGTCCTGAAACTCATGCCCTGAATCTCATGCCCTGAATCTCATGCCCTGAAACTCCTGCACTGAAACACCTGCCCTGAATCTCCTGCCCTGAAAATCATGCCCTGAATCTCATGCCCTGAATCTCATGCTCTGAAACTCATGCCCTGAATCTCAAGCCCTGAATCTCATGCCCTGAAACTCATGCCCTACATCACATACCCTGAAACTCCTGCCCTGAAACTCATGCACTGAAACTCATGCCCTGAATCACATGCCCTAAAACTCATGCCCTGAATCATCTGCCCAGAAACTCATGCCCTCAATTACATGCCCTGAAATACCAGCCCTGAATCTCATGCCCTGAAACTCATGCCCTGAATCTCATGCCCTGAAACTCCTGCCCTCAAACTCATGCACTGAAACTCATGCCCTGAATCTCATGCCTTGAAACTCATGCACTGAAACTCATGCCCTGAATCACATGCCCTAAAACTCCTGCCCTGAATCATCTGCCCAGAAACTCATGCGATGAATTACATGCCCTGAAATACCTGCCCTGAATCTCATGCCCTGAAACTCATGCCCTGAATCTCATGCCCTGAAACTCCTGCACTGAAACTCATGCCATGAATCTCATATCCTGAAACTCAGCCCTGAATTACATGCCCTGAAACTCCTGCCCTGAAACTCATGCCCTGAAACTCCTGCACTGAAACACAAGCCCTGAATCTCCTGCCCTGAAACTCATGCCCTGAATCTCATGCCATGAATCTCACGCTCTGAAACTCGTGCACTGAATCTCATGACCTCAAGTTCCTGCACTGAAACTCATGCCCTGAATCTCATGTCCTGAAACTCCTGCCCTGAATCACCTACCCTGAAACTCATGACCTGAATCTCATGCCCTGAAACTCCTGCACTGAAACTCATGCCATGAATCTCAGATCCTGAAACTCACGCCCTGAATCACATGCCCTGAAACTCCTGCCCTGAAACACATGCCCTGAAACTCATGCCCTGAAACTCATGCCCTGAATCTCCTGTCCTGAAACTCATGCCCTGAATCTCTTGCCCTGAATCTCATGCCCTGAAACTCCTGCACCGAAACACCTGCCCTGAATCTCCTGCCCAGAAAATCATGCCCTGAATCTCATGCCCTGAATCTCATGCTCTGAAAATCATGCCCTGAATCTCATGCCCTGAATCACATGCCCTAAAACTCCTGCCCTGAATCATCTGCCCAGAAACTCATGCCCTGAATTACATGCCCTGAAATACCTGCCCTGAAAATCATGCCCTGAAACTCATGCCCTGAATCTCACGCCCTGAAACTCCTGCACTGAAACTCATGCCATGAATCTCATATCCTGAAACTCACGCCCTGAATTACATGCCCTGAAACTCCTGCCCTGAAACTCATGCCCTGAATCTCCTGCACTGAAACACCAGCCCTGAATCTCCTGCCCTGAAACTCATGCCCTGAATCTCATGCCATGAATCTCACGCTCTGAAACTCGTGCACTGAATCTCATGACCTCAAGTTCCTGCACTGAAACTCATGCCCTGAATCTCATGTCCTGAAACTCCTGCCCTGAATCACCTACCCTGAAACTCATGACCTGAATCTCATGCCCTGAAACTCCTGCACTGAAACTCATGCCATGAATCTCAGATCCTGAAACTCACGCACTGAATCACATGCCCTGAAACTCCTGCCCTGAAACACATGCCCTGAAACTCATGCCCTGAAACTCATGCCCTGAATCTCCTGTCCTGAAACTCATGCCCTGAATCTCTTGCCCTGAATCTCATGCCCTGAAACTCCTGCACCGAAACACCTGCCCTGAATCTCCTGCCCTGAAAATCATGCCCTGAATCTCATGCCCTGAATCGCATGCTCTGAAACTCATGCCCTGAATCTCATGCCCTCAAGTTCCTGCACTGAAACTCATGCCCTGAATCTCATGACCTGAAACTCATGCCCTGAACCTCATGCCCTGAAACTCAAGCCCTGAATCTCATGCCCTGAAACTCATGCCCTAAATCACATACCCTGAAACTCCTGCCCTGAAACTCATGCACTCAATCTCATGCCCTGAATCACATGCCCTAAAACTCCTGCCCTGAAACTCATGCCCTGAAACTCATGCCCTGAACCTCATGCCCTGAAACTCAAGCCCTGAATCTCATGCCCTGAAACTCATGCCATAAATCACATACCCTGAAACTACTGCCCTGAGACTCATGCACTGAAACTCATGCCCTGAATCACATGCCCCAAAATTCCTGCCCTGAATCATCTGACAGAAACTCATGCCCTGAATTACATGCCCTGAAATACCTGCCTTGAATCTGATGCCCTGAAACTCATGCCCTGAATCTCATGCCCTGAATCTCATGCCCTGAAACTCCTGCACTGAAACACCTGCCCTGAATCTCCTGCCTTGAAGATCATGCCCTGAATCTCATGTCCTGAATCTCATGCTCTGAAACTCGTGCACTGAATCACATCCCCTCAAGTTCCTGCACTGGAACTCATGCCCTGAATCTCATGCCCTGAAACTCATGCCCTGAACCTCATGCCCTGAAACTCAAGCCCTGAATCTCATGCCCTGAAACTCATGCCCTAAATCACATACCCTGAAACTCCTGCATTGAAACTCATGCACTGAAACTCATGCCCTGAATCTCATGCCCTGAAACACCTGCACTGAAACTCATGCCATGAATCCCATATCCTGAAACTCACGCCTTGAATCACATGCCCTGAAAATCCTGCCCTGAAACTCATGCCCTGAAACAAATGCCCTGAATCTCATGCCCTGAATCTCGTTCCCTGAAACTCCTGCACTGAAACTCATGCTCTGAATCTCATGCCCTGAAACTCATGCACTGAAATTCAAGCCCTGAATCTCATGCCCTAAAACTCCTGCCCTGAATCTTCTGCCCAGAAACTCATGCCCTGAATTACATGCCCTGAAAAACCTGCCCTGAATCTCATGCCCTGAAACTCATGCCCTGAATCTCATGCCCTGAAACTCCTGGCCACAAACTCATGCACTGAAACTCATGCCCTGAATCTCCTGCCCTGAAAATCATACCCTGAATCTCATGCCCTGAATCTCATGCTCTGAAACTCATGCCCTAAATCACATACCCTGAAACTCCTGCCCTGAAACTCATGCACTCAAACTCGTGCTCTGAATCACATGCCCTAAAACTCCTGCACTGAATCTCATGCCCTGAAACTCAAGCCCTGAATCTCATGCCCTGAAACTCATACCCTAAATCACATACCCTGAAACTACTGCCCTGAAAGTCATGCACTGAAACTCATGCCCTGAATCACATGCCCTAAAATTCCTGCCCTGAATCATCTGCCCAGAAACTCATGCCCTGAATTACATGCCCTGAATCACATACCCTAAAATTCCTGCCCTGAATCATCTGCCAAGAAACTCATGCCCTGAATTACATGCCCTGAAATACCTGCCCTGAATCTCATGCCCTGAAACTCATGCCCTGAATCTCATGCCCTGAATCTCATGCCCTGAAACTCCTGCACTGAAACACCAGCCCTGAATCTCCTGCCTTGAAAATCATGCCCTGAATCTGATGCCCTGAATCTCATGCTCTGAAACTCGTGCACTGAATCTCATGCCCTCAAGTTCCTGCACTGAAACTCATGCCCTGAATCTCATGCCCTGAAACTCATGCCCTGAACCTCATGCCCTGAAACTCAAGCCCTGAATCTCATGCCCTGAAACTCATGCCCTAAATCACATACCCTGAAACTCCTGCCCTGAAACTCATGCACTGAAACTCATGCCCTGAATCACATGCCCTAAAACTCATGCCCTGAATCATCTGTCCAGAAACTCATGCCCTGAATTACATGCCCTGAAATACCTGCCCTGAATCTCATGCCCTGAAACTGCTGCACTGAAACTCATGCCATGAATCTCATATCCTGAAACTCACGCCCTGAATTACATGCCCTGAAACTCCTGCCCTGAAACTCATGCCCTGAAACTCCTGCCCTGAAACTCATGCCCTGAAACTCATGCCCTGAAACTCATGCCCTGAATATCCTGTCCTAAAACTCATGCCCTGAATCTCATGTCCTGAATCTCATGCCCTGAAACTCCTGCACTGAAACACCTGCCCTGAATCTCCTGCCCTGAAACTCATGCCCTGAATCTCATGCCCTGAATCTCACGCTCTGAAACTCGTGCACTGAATCTCATGACCTCAAGTTACTGCACTGAAACTCATGCCCTGAATCTCATGTCCTGAAACTCCAGCACTGAAACACCTGCCCTGAATCTCCTGCCTTTAAAATCATGACCTGAATCTCATGCCCTGAATCTCATGCTCTGAAACTCGTACACTGAATCTCATGCCCTCAAGTTCCTGCACTGAAACTCAAGCCCTGAATCTCATGCCCTGAAACTCATGCCCTGAACCTCATGCCCTGAAACTCAAGCCCTGAATCTCATGCCCTGAAACTCATGCCCTAAATCACATACCCTGAAACTCCTGCCCTGAAACTCATGCACTGAAACTCATGCCCTGAATCACATGCCCTAAAACTCATGCCCTGAATCATCTGCCCAGAAACTCATGCCCTGAATTACATGCCCTGAAATACCTGCCCTGAATCTCATGCCCTGAAACTCATGCCCTGAATCTCATGCCCTGAAACTCCTGCCCTCAAACTCATGCACTGAAAGTCATGCCCTGAATCTCATGCCTTGAAACTCCTGCCCTCAAACTCATGCACTGAAACTCATGCCCTGAATCTCATGCCCTGAAACACCTGCACTGAAACTCATGCCATGAATCTCATATCCTGAAACTCACGCCTTGAATCACATGCCCTGAAACTCCTGCCCTGAAACTCATGCCCTGAAACTCATGCCCTGAAACTCATGCCCGGAATCTCATGCCCTGAATCTCGTGCCATGAAACTCCTGCACTGAAACACCTGCCCTGAATCTCCTGCCCTGAAAATGAAGCCCTGAATCTCATGCCCTGAATCTCATGCCCTGAAACTCATGCCCTGAAACTCATGCCCTGAATCTCCTGTCCTGAAACTCATGCCCTGAATCTCATGCCCTGAATCTCATGCCCTGAAACTCCTGCACTGAAACACCTGCCCTGAATCTCCTGCCCTGAAAATCATGCCCTGAATCTCATGCCCTGAATCTCATGCTCTGAAACTCATGCCCTGAATCTCAAGCCCTGAATCTCATGCCCTGAAACTCCTGCACTGAAACTCATGCCATGAATCTCATATCCTGAAACTCACGCCCTGAATCACATGCCCTGAAATACCTGCCCTGAATCTCATGCCCTGAAACTCATGCCCTGAATCTCATACCCTGAATCTCATGCCCTGAAACTCCTGCACTGAAACACCAGCCCTGAATCTCCTGCCTTAAAAATCATGCCCTGAATCTCATGCCCTGAATCTCATGCTCTGAAACTCGTGCACTGAATCTCATGCCCTCAAGTTCCTGCACTGAAACTCATGCCCTGAATCTCATGCCCTAAAACTCATGCGCTGAACCTCATTCCCTGAAACTCAAGCCCTGAATCTCATGCCCTGAAACTCATGCCCTAAATCACATACCCTGAAACTCCTGCCCTGAAACTCATGCACTGAAACTCATGCCCTGAATCACATGCCCTAAAACTCATGCCCTGAATCATCTGCCCAGAAACTCATGCCCTGAATTACATGCCCTGAAATACCTGCCCTGAATCTCATGCCCTGAAACTCATGCCATGAATCTCATATCCTGAAACTCACGCCCTGAATTACATGCCCTGAAACTCCTGCCCTGAAACTCATGCCCTGAAACTCATGCGCTGAAACTCATGCCCTGAATCTCCTGTCCTAAAACTCATGCCCTGAATCTCATGTCCTGAATCTCATGCCCTGAAACTCCTGCACTGAAACACCTGCCCTGAATCTCCTGCCCTGAAACTCATGCCCTGAATCTCATGCCCTGAATCTCACGCTCTGAAACTCGTGCACTGAATCTCATGACCTCAAGTTACTGCACTGAAACTCATGCCCTGAATCTCATGTCCTGAAACTCCTGCACTGAAACACCTGCCCTGAATCTCCTGCCTTGAAAATCCTGACCTGAATCTCATGCCCTGAATCTCATGCTCTGAAACTCGTGCACTGAATCTCATGCCCTCAAGTTCCTGCACTGAAACTCATGCCCTGAATCACATGCCCTGAAACTCCTGCACTGAAACACCTGCCCTGAATCTCCTGCCCTGAAACTCATGCCCTGAATCTCATGCCCTGAATCTCACGCTCTGAAACTCGTGCACTGAATCTCATGACCTCAAGTTACTGCACTGAAACTCATGCCCTGAATCTCATGTCCTGAAACTCCTGCACTGAAACACCTGCCCTGAATCTCCTGCCTTGAAAATCATGACCTGAATCTCATGCCCTGAATCTCATGCTCTGAAACTCGTGCACTGAATCTCATGCCCTCAAGTTCCTGCACTGAAACTCATGCCCTGAATCACATGCCCTAAAATTCCTGCCCTGAATCATCTGCCCAGAAAATCATGCCCTGAATTACATGCCCTGAAATACCTGCCCTGAATCTCATGCCCTGAAACTCATGCCCTGAATCTCATGCCCTGAATCTCATGCCCTAAAACTCCTGCCCTGAATCATCTGCCCAGAAACTCATGCCCTGAATTACATGCCCTGAAATACCTGCCCTGAATCTCATGCCCTGAAACTCATGCCCTGAATCTCATGCCCTGAAACTCCTGCACTCAAACTCATGCCATGAATCTCATATCCTGAAACTCACGCCCTGAATTACATGCCCTGAAACTCCTGCCCTGAAACTCATGCCCTGAAACTCATGCCCTGAAACTCATGCCCTGAATCTCCTGCCCTAAAACTCATGCCCTGAATCTCATGCTCTGAATCTCATGCCCTGAAACTCCTGCACTGAAACACCTGCCCTGAATCTCCTGCCCTGAAAATCATACCCTGAATCTCATGCCCTGAATCTCATGCTCTGAAACTCATGCCCTAAATCACATACCCTGAAACTCCTGCCCTGAAACTCATGCACTCAAACTCGTGCCCTGAATCACATGCCCTAAAACTCCTGCCCTGAATCTCATGCCCTGAAACTCAAGCCCTGAATCTCATGCCCTGAAACTCATACCCTAAATCACATACCCTGAAACTACTGCCCTGAAACTCATGCACTGAAACTCATGCCCTGAATCACATGCCCTAAAATTCCTGCCCTGAATCATCTGCCCAGAAACTCATGCCCTGAATTACATGCCCTGAATCACATGCCCTAACATTCCTGCCCTGAATCATCTGCCCAGAAACTCATGCCCTGAATTACATGCCCTGAAATACCTGCCCTGAATCTCATGCCCTGAAACTCATGCCCTGAATCTCATACCCTGAATCTCATGCCCTGAAACTCCTGCACTGAAACACCAGCCCTGAATCTCCTGCCTTAAAAATCATGCCCTGAATCTCATGCCCTGAATCTCATGCTCTGAAACTCGTGCACTGAATCTCATGCCCTCAAGTTCCTGCACTGAAACTCATGCCCTGAATCTCATGCCCTGAAACTCATGCCCTGAACCTCATTCCCTGAAACTCATGCCCTGAATCTCATACCCTGAATCTCATGCCCTGAAACTCCTGCACTGAAACACCAGCCCTGAATCTCCTGCCTTAAAAATCATGCCCTGAATCTCATGCCCTGAATCTCATGCTCTGAAACCCGTGCACTGAATCTCATGCCCTCAAGTTCCTGCACTGAAACTCATGCCCTGAATCTCATGCCCTGAAACTCATGCCCTGAACCTCATTCCCTGAAACTCAAGCCCTGAATCTCATGCCCTGAAACTCATGCCCTAAATCACATACCCTGAAACTCCTGCCCTGAAACTCATGCCATGAAACTCCTGCACTGAAACTCATGCTATGAATCTCATATCCTGAAACTCACGCCCTGAATCACATGCCCTGAAATACCTGCCCTGAATCTCATGCCCTGAAACTCATGCCCTGAATCTCATACCCTGAATCTCATGCCCTGAAACTCCTGCACTGAAACACCAGCCCTGAATCTCCTGCCTTAAAAATCATGCCCTGAATCTCATGCCCTGAATCTCATGCTCTGAAACTCGTGCACTGAATCTCATGCCCTCAAGTTCCTGCACTGAAACTCATGCCCTGAATCTCATGCCCTAAAACTCATGCCCTGAACCTCATTCCCTGAAACTCAAGCCCTGAATCTCATGCCCTGAAACTCATGCCCTAAATCACATACCCTGAAACTCCTGCCCTGAAACTCATGCACTGAAACTCATGCCCTGAATCACATGCCCTAAAACTCATGCCCTGAATCATCTGCCCAGAAACTCATGCCCTGAATTACATGCCCTGAAATACCTGCTCTGAATCTCATGCCCTGAAACTCATGCCATGAATCTCATATCCTGAAACTCACGCCCTGAATTACATGCCCTGAAACTCCTGCCCTGAAACTCATGCCCTGAAACTCATGCGCTGAAACTCATGCCCTGAATCTCCTGTCCTAAAACTCATGCCCTGAATCTCATGTCCTGAATCTCATGCCCTGAAACTCCTGCACTGAAACACCTGCCCTGAATCTCCTGCCCTGAAACTCATGCCCTGAATCTCATGCCCTGAATCTCACGCTCTGAAACTCGTGCACTGAATCTCATGACCTCAAGTTACTGCACTGAAACTCATGCCCTGAATCTCATGTCCTGAAACTCCTGCACTGAAACACCTGCCCTGAATCTCCTGCCTTGAAAATCATGACCTGAATCTCATGCCCTGAATCTCATGCTCTGAAACTCGTGCACTGAATCTCATGCCCTCAAGTTCCTGCACTGAAACTCATGCCCTGAATCACATGCCCTAAAATTCCTGCCCTGAATCATCTGCCCAGAAAATCATGCCCTGAATTACATGCCCTGAAATACCTGCCCTGAATCTCATGCCCTGAAACTCATGCCCTGAATCTCATGCCCTGAATCTCATGCCCTAAAACTCCTGCCCTGAATCATCTGCCCAGAAACTCATGCCCTGAATTACATGCCCTGAAATACCTGCCCTGAATCTCATGCCCTGAAACTCATGCCCTGAATCTCATGCCCTGAAACTCCTGCACTCAAACTCATGCCATGAATCTCATATCCTGAAACTCACGCCCTGAATTACATGCCCTGAAACTCCTGCCCTGAAACTCATGCCCTGAAACTCATGCCCTGAAACTCATGCCCTGAATCTCCTGCCCTAAAACTCATGCCCTGAATCTCATGCTCTGAATCTCATGCCCTGAAACTCCTGCACTGAAACACCTGCCCTGAATCTCCTGCCCTGAAAATCATACCCTGAATCTCATGGCCTGAATCTCATGCTCTGAAACTCATGCCCTAAATCACATACCCTGAAACTCCTGCCCTGAAACTCATGCACTCAAACTCGTGCCCTGAATCACATGCCCTAAAGCTCCTGCCCTGAATCTCATGCCCTGAAACTCAAGCCCTGAATCTCATGCCCTGAAACTCATACCCTAAATCACATACCCTGAAACTACTGCCCTGAAACTCATGCACTGAAACTCATGCCCTGAATCACATGCCCTAAAATTCCTGCCCTGAATCATCTGCCCAGAAACTCATGCCCTGAATTACATGCCCTGAATCACATGCCCTAACATTCCTGCCCTGAATCATCTGCCCAGAAACTCATGCCCTGAATTACATGCCCTGAAATACCTGCCCTGAATCTCATGCCCTGAAACTCATGCCCTGAATCTCATACCCTGAATCTCATGCCCTGAAACTCCTGCACTGAAACACCAGCCCTGAATCTCCTGCCTTAAAAATCATGCCTTGAATCTCATGCCCTGAATCTCATGCTCTGAAACTCGTGCACTGAATCTCATGCCCTCAAGTTCCTGCACTGAAACTCATGCCCTGAATCTCATGCCCTGAAACTCATGCCCTGAACCTCATTCCCTGAAACTCAAGCCCTGAATCTCATGCCCTGAAACTCATGCCCTGAATCTCATGCCCTGAAACTCCTGCACTGAAACTCATGCCATGATTCTCATATCCTGAAACTCACGCCCTGAATTACATGCCCTGAAACTCCTGCCCTGAAACTCATGCCCTGAAACTCATGCCCTGAAACTCATGCCCTGAATCTCCTGTCCTAAAACTCATGCCCTGAATCTCATGTCCTGAATCTCATGCCCTGAAACTCCTGCACTGAAACACCTGCCCTGAATCTCCTGCTCTGAAACTCATGCCCTGAATCTCATGCCCTGAATCTCATGCCCTGAAACTCATGCCCTGAAACTCATGCCCTGAATCTCATGCCCTGAATCTCGTGCCCTGAAACTCCTGCACTGAAACACCTGCCCTGAATCTCCTGCCCTGAAAATGAAGCCCTGAATCTCATGCCCTGAATCTCATGCCCTGAAACTCATGCCCTGAAACTCATGCCCTGAATCTCCTGTCCTGAAACTCATGCCCTGAATCTCATGCCCTGAATCTCATGCCCTGAAACTCCTGCACTGAAACACCTGCCCTGAATCTCCTGCCCTGAAAATCATGCCCTGAATCTCATGCCCTGAATCTCATGCTCTGAAACTCATGCCCTGAATCTCAAGCCCTGAATCTCATGCCCTGAAACTCATGCCCTACATCACATACCCTGAAACTCCTGCCCTGAAACTCATGCACTGAAACTCATGCCCTGAATCACATGCCCTAAAACTCATGCCCTGAATCATCTGCCCAGAAACTCATGCCCTGAATTACATGCCCTGGAATACCTGCCCTGAATCTCATGCCCTGAATCTCATGCCCTGAATCTCCTGCCCTGAAAATCATACCCTGAATCTCATGCCCTGAATCTCATGCTCTGAAACTCATGCCCTAAATCACATTCCCTGAAACTCCTGCCCTGAAACTCATGCACTCAAACTCGTGCCCTGAATCACATGCCCTAAAACTCCTGCACTGAATCTCATGCCCTGAAACTCAAGCCCTGAATCTCATGCCCTGAAACTCATACCCTAAATCACATACCCTGAAACTACTGCCCTGAAAGTCATGCACTGAAACTCATGCCCTGAATCACATGCCCTAAAATTCCTGCCCTGAATCATCTGCCCAGAAACTCATGCCCTGAATTACATGCCCTGAATCACATACCCTAAAATTCCTGCCCTGAATCATCTGCCAAGAAACTCATGCCCTGAATTACATGCCCTGAAATACCTGCCCTGAATCTCATGCCCTGAAACTCATGCCCTGAATCTCATGCTCTGAATCTCATACCCTGAATCTCATGCCCTGAAACTCCTGCACTGAAACACCAGCCCTGAATCTCCTGCCTTAAAAATCATGCCCTGAATCTCATGCCCTGAATCTCATGCTCTGAAACTCGTGCACTGAATCTCATGCCCTCAAGTTCCTGCACTGAAACTCATGCCCTGAATCTCATGCCCTGAAACTCATGCCCTGAACCTCATTCCCTGAAACTCAAGCCCTGAATCTCATGCCCTGAAACTCATGCCCTAAATCACATACCCTGAAACTCCTGCCCTGAAATTCATGCACTGAAACTCATGCCCTGAATCACATGCCCTAAAACTCATGCCCTGAATCATCTGCCCAGAAACTCATGCCCTGAATTACATGCCCTGAAATACCTGCCCTGAATCTCATGCCCTGAATCTCATGCCCTGAAACTCCTGCACTGAAACTCATGCCATGAATCTCATATCCTGAAACTCACGCCCTGAATTACATGCCCTGAAACTCCTGCCCTGAAACTCATGCCCTGAAACTCATGCCCTGAATCTCCTGTCCTAAAACTCATGCCCTGAATCTCATGTCCTGAATCTCATGCCCTGAAACTCCTGCACTGAAACACCTGCCCTGAATCTCCTGCCCTGAAACTCATGCCCTGAATCTCATGCCCTGAATCTCACGCTCTGAAACTCGTGCACTGAATCTCATGACCTCAAGTTACTGCACTGAAACTCATGCCCTGAATCTCATGTCCTGAAACTCCTGCACTGAAACACCTGCCCTGAATCTCCTGCCTTGAAAATCCTGACCTGAATCTCATGCCCTGAATCTCATGCTCTGAAACTCGTGCACTGAATCTCATGCCCTCAAGTTCCTGCACTGAAACTCATGCCCTGAATCACATGCCCTGAAACTCCTGCACTGAAACACCTGCCCTGAATCTCCTGCCCTGAAACTCATGCCCTGAATCTCATGCCCTGAATCTCACGCTCTGAAACTCGTGCACTGAATCTCATGACCTCAAGTTACTGCACTGAAACTCATGCCCTGAATCTCATGTCCTGAAACTCCTGCACTGAAACACCTGCCCTGAATCTCCTGCCTTGAAAATCATGACCTGAATCTCATGCCCTGAATCTCATGCTCTGAAACTCGTGCACTGAATCTCATGCCCTCAAGTTCCTGCACTGAAACTCATGCCCTGAGTCACATGCCCTAAAATTCCTGCCCTGAATCATCTGCCCAGAAAATCATGCCCTGAATTACATGCCCTGAAATACCTGCCCTGAATCTCATGCCCTGAAACTCATGCCCTGAATCTCATGCCCTGAATCTCATGCCCTAAAACTCCTGCCCTGAATCATCTGCCCAGAAACTCATGCCCTGAATTACATGCCCTGAAATACCTGCCCTGAATCTCATGCCCTGAAACTCATGCCCTGAATCTCATGCCCTGAAACTCCTGCACTCAAACTCATGCCATGAATCTCATATCCTGAAACTCACGCCCTGAATTACATGCCCTGAAACTCCTGCCCTGAAACTCATGCCCTGAAACTCATGCCCTGAAACTCATGCCCTGAATCTCCTGCCCTAAAACTCATGCCCTGAATCTCATGCTCTGAATCTCATGCCCTGAAACTCCTGCACTGAAACACCTGCCCTGAATCTCCTGCCCTGAAAATCATACCCTGAATCTCATGCCCTGAATCTCATGCTCTGAAACTCATGCCCTAAATCACATACCCTGAAACTCCTGCCCTGAAACTCATGCACTCAAACTCGTGCCCTGAATCACATGCCCTAAAACTCCTGCCCTGAATCTCATGCCCTGAAACTCAAGCCCTGAATCTCATGCCCTGAAACTCATACCCTAAATCACATACCCTGAAACTACTGCCCTGAAACTCATGCACTGAAACTCATGCCCTGAATCACATGCCCTAAAATTCCTGCCCTGAATCATCTGCCCAGAAACTCATGCCCTGAATTACATGCCCTGAATCACATGCCCTAACATTCCTGCCCTGAATCATCTGCCCAGAAACTCATGCCCTGATTACATGCCCTGAAATACCTGCCCTGAATCTCTGCCCTGAAACTCATTGCCCTGAATCTCATACCCTGAATCTCATGCCCTGAAACTCCTGCACTGAACACCAGCCCGAATCTCCTGACCTTAAAAATCATGCCCTGAATCTCATGCCCTGAATCTCATGCTCTGAAACTCGTGCACTGAATCTCATGCCCTCAAGTTCCTGCACTGAAACTCATGCCCTGAATCTCATGCCCTGAAACTCATGCCCTGAACCTCATTCCCTGAAACTCATGCCTGAATCTCATACCCTGAATCTCATGCCTGAAACTCCTGCACTGAAACACCAGCCCTGAATCTCCTGCCTTAAAAATCATGCCCTGAATCTCATGCCCTGAATCTCATGCTCTGAAACCCGTGCACTGAATCTCATGCCCTCAAGTTCCTGCACTGAAACTCATGCCCTGAATCTCATGCCCTGAAACTCATGCCCTGAACCTCATTCCCTGAAACTCAAGCCCTGAATCTCATGCCCTGAAACTCATGCCCTAAATCACATACCCTGAAACTCCTGCCCTGAAACTCATGCCATGAAACTCCTGCACTGAAACTCATGCTATGAATCTCATATCCTGAAACTCACGCCCTGAATCACATGCCCTGAAATACCTGCCCTGAATCTCATGCCCTGAAACTCATGCCCTGAATCTCATACCCTGAATCTCATGCCCTGAAACTCCTGCACTGAAACACCAGCCCTGAATCTCCTGCCTTAAAAATCATGCCCTGAATCTCATGCCCTGAATCTCATGCTCTGAAACTCGTGCACTGAATCTCATGCCCTCAAGTTCCTGCACTGAAACTCATGCCCTGAATCTCATGCCCCTAAAACTCATGCCCCTGAACCTCATTCCCTGAAACTCAAGCCCTGACTCTCATGCCCTGGAAACTCATGCCCTAAATCACATACCCTGAAACCCCTGCCCTGAAACTCATGCACTGAAACTCATGCCCTGAATCACATGCCCTAAACACTCATGCCCTGAATCATCTGCCCAGAAACTCATGCCCTGAATTACATGCCCTGAAATACCTGCTCTGAATCTCATGCCCTGAAACTCATGCCATGAATCTCATATCCTGAAACTCACGCCCTGAATTACATGCCCTGAAACTCCTGCCTGAAACTCATGCCCTGAAACTCATGCGCTGAAACTCATGCCCTGAATCTCCTGTCCTAAAACTCATGCCCTGAATCTCATGTCTGAATCTCATGCCCTGAAACTCCTGCACTGAAACACCTGCCCTGAATCTCCTGCCCTGAAACTCATGCCCTGAATCTCATGCCTGAATCTCACGCTCTGAAACTCGTGCACTGAATCTCATGACCTCAAGTTACTGCACTGAAACTCATGCCCTGAATCTCATGTCCTGAAACTCCTGCACTGAAACACCTGCCCTGATCTCCTGCCTTGAAAATCATGACCTGAATCTCATGCCCTGAATCTCATGCTCTGAAACTCGTGCACTGAATCTCATGCCCTCAAGTTCCTGCACTGAAACTCATGCCCTGAATCACATGCCCTAAAATTCTGCCCTGAATCATCTGCCCAGAAATCATGCCCTGAATTACATGCCCTGAAATACCTGCCCTGAATCTCATGCCCTGAAACTCATGCCCTGAATCTCATGCCCTGAATCTCATGCCCTAAAACTCCTGCCTGAATCATCTGCCAGAAACTCATGCCCTGAATTACATGCCCTGAAATACCTGCCCTGATGCCCTGAATCTCATGCCCTGAAACTCATGCCCTGAATCTCATGCCCTGAAACTCCTGCACTCAAACTCATGCCATGAATCTCATATCCTGAAACTCACGCCCTGAATTACATGCCCTGAAACTCCTGCCCTGAAACTCATGCCCTGAAACTCATGCCCTGAAACTCATGCCCTGAATCTCCTGCCCTAAAACTCATGCCCTGAATCTCATGCTCTGAATCTCATGCCCTGAAACTCCTGCACTGAAACACCTGCCCTGAATCTCCTGCCCTGAAAATCATACCCTGAATCTCATGGCCTGAATCTCATGCTCTGAAACTCATGCCCTAAATCACATACCCTGAAACTCCTGCCCTGAAACTCATGCACTCAAACTCGTGCCCTGAATCACATGCCCTAAAGCTCCTGCCCTGAATCTCATGCCCTGAAACTCAAGCCCTGAATCTCATGCCCTGAAACTCATACCCTAAATCACATACCCTGAAACTACTGCCCTGAAACTCATGCACTGAAACTCATGCCCTGAATCACATGCCCTAAAATTCCTGCCCTGAATCATCTGCCCAGAAACTCATGCCCTGAATTACATGCCCTGAATCACATGCCCTAACATTCCTGCCCTGAATCATCTGCCCAGAAACTCATGCCCTGAATTACATGCCCTGAAATACCTGCCCTGAATCTCATGCCCTGAAACTCATGCCCTGAATCTCATACCCTGAATCTCATGCCCTGAAACTCCTGCACTGAAACACCAGCCCTGAATCTCCTGCCTTAAAAATCATGCCTTGAATCTCATGCCCTGAATCTCATGCTCTGAAACTCGTGCACTGAATCTCATGCCCTCAAGTTCCTGCACTGAAACTCATGCCCTGAATCTCATGCCCTGAAACTCATGCCCTGAACCTCATTCCCTGAAACTCAAGCCCTGAATCTCATGCCCTGAAACTCATGCCCTGAATCTCATGCCCTGAAACTCCTGCACTGAAACTCATGCCATGATTCTCATATCCTGAAACTCACGCCCTGAATTACATGCCCTGAAACTCCTGCCCTGAAACTCATGCCCTGAAACTCATGCCCTGAAACTCATGCCCTGAATCTCCTGTCCTAAAACTCATGCCCTGAATCTCATGTCCTGAATCTCATGCCCTGAAACTCCTGCACTGAAACACCTGCCCTGAATCTCCTGCTCTGAAACTCATGCCCTGAATCTCATGCCCTGAATCTCATGCCCTGAAACTCATGCCCTGAAACTCATGCCCTGAATCTCATGCCCTGAATCTCGTGCCCTGAAACTCCTGCACTGAAACACCTGCCCTGAATCTCCTGCCCTTAAAATGAAGCCCTGAATCTCATGCCCTGAATCTCATGCCCTGAAACTCATGCCCTGAAACTCATGCCCTGAATCTCCTGTCCTGAAACTCATGCCCTGAATCTCATGCCCTGAATCTCATGCCCTGAAACTCCTGCACTGAAACACCTGCCCTGAATCTCCTGCCCTGAAAATCATGCCCTGAATCTCATGCCCTGAATCTCATGCTCTGAAACTCATGCCCTGAATCTCAAGCCCTGAATCTCATGCCCTGAAACTCATGCCCTACATCACATACCCTGAAACTCCTGCCCTGAAACTCATGCACTGAAACTCATGCCCTGAATCACATGCCCTAAAACTCATGCCCTGAATCATCTGCCCAGAAACTCATGCCCTGAATTACATGCCCTGGAATACCTGCCCTGAATCTCATGCCCTGAATCTCATGCCCTGAATCTCCTGCCCTGAAAATCATACCCTGAATCTCATGCCCTGAATCTCATGCTCTGAAACTCATGCCCTAAATCACATTCCCTGAAACTCCTGCCCTGAAACTCATGCACTCAAACTCGTGCCCTGAATCACATGCCCTAAAACTCCTGCACTGAATCTCATGCCCTGAAACTCAAGCCCTGAATCTCATGCCCTGAAACTCATACCCTAAATCACATACCCTGAAACTACTGCCCTGAAAGTCATGCACTGAAACTCATGCCCTGAATCACATGCCCTAAAATTCCTGCCCTGAATCATCTGCCCAGAAACTCATGCCCTGAATTACATGCCCTGAATCACATACCCTAAAATTCCTGCCCTGAATCATCTGCCAAGAAACTCATGCCCTGAATTACATGCCCTGAAATACCTGCCCTGAATCTCATGCCCTGAAACTCATGCCCTGAATCTCATGCTCTGAATCTCATACCCTGAATCTCATGCCCTGAAACTCCTGCACTGAAACACCAGCCCTGAATCTCCTGCCTTAAAAATCATGCCCTGAATCTCATGCCCTGAATCTCATGCTCTGAAACTCGTGCACTGAATCTCATGCCCTCAAGTTCCTGCACTGAAACTCATGCCCTGAATCTCATGCCCTGAAACTCATGCCCTGAACCTCATTCCCTGAAACTCAAGCCCTGAATCTCATGCCCTGAAACTCATGCCCTAAATCACATACCTGAAACTCCTGCCCTGAAATTCATGCACTGAAACTCATGCCCTGAATCACATGCCCTAAAACTCATGCCCTGAATCATCTGCCCAGAAACTCATGCCCTGAATTACATGCCCTGAAATACCTGCCCTGAATCTCATGCCCTGAATCTCATGCCCTGAAACTCCTGCACTGAAACTCATGCCATGAATCTCATATCCTGAAACTCACGCCCTGAATTACATGCCCTGAAACTCCTGCCCTGAAACTCATGCCCTGAAACTCATGCCCTGAATCTCCTGTCCTAAAACTCATGCCCTGAATCTCATGTCCTGAATCTCATGCCCTGAAACTCCTGCACTGAAACACCTGCCCTGAATCTCCTGCCCTGAAACTCATGCCCTGAATCTCATGCCCTGAATCTCACGCTCTGAAACTCGTGCACTGAATCTCATGACCTCAAGTTACTGCACTGAAACTCATGCCCTGAATCTCATGTCCTGAAACTCCTGCACTGAAACACCTGCCCTGAATCTCCTGCCTTGAAAATCATGACCTGAATCTCATGCCCTGAATCTCATGCTCTGAAACTCGTGCACTGAATCTCATGCCCTCAAGTTCTTGCACTGAAACTCAAGCCCTGAATCTCATGCCCTGAAACTCATGCCCTGAATCTCATGCCCTGAAACTCATACCCTAAATCACATACCCTGAAACTACTGCCCTGAAACTCATGCACTGAAACTCATGCCCTGAATCACATGCCCTAAAATTCCTGCCCTGAATCATCTGCCCAGAAACTCATGCCCTGAATTACATGCCCTGAATCACATGCCCTAACATTCCTGCCCTGAATCATCTGCCCAGAAACTCATGCCCTGAATTACATGCCCTGAAATACCTGCCCTGAATCTCATGCCCTGAAACTCATGCCCTGAATCTCATACCCTGAATCTCATGCCCTGAAACTCCTGCACTGAAACACAGCCCTGAATCTCCTGCCTTAAAAATCATGCCTTGAATCTCATGCCCTGAATCTCATGCTCTGAAACTCGTGCACTGAATCTCATGCCCTCAAGTTCCTGCACTGAAACTCATGCCCTGAATCTCATGCCCTGAAACTCATGCCCTGAACCTCATTCCTGAAACTCAAGCCCTGAATCTCATGCCCTGAAACTCATGCCCTAAATCACATACCCTGAAACTCCTGCCCTGAAACTCATGCACTGAAACTCATGCCCTGAATCACATGCCCTAAAACTCATGCCCTGAATCATCTGCCCAGAAACTCATGCCCTGAATTACATGTCCTGAAATACCTGCCCTGAATCTCATGCCCTGAAACTCATGCCCTGAATCTCATGCCCTGAAACTCCTGCACTGAAACTCATGCCATGAATCTCATATCCTGAAACTCACGCCCTGAATTACATGCCCTGAAACTCCTGCCCTGAAACTCATGCCCTGAAACTCATGCCCTGAAACTCATGCCCTGAAACTCATGCCCTGAAACTCATGCCCTGAATCTCATGCCCTGAATCTCGTGCCCTGAAACTCCTGCACTGAAACACCTGCCCTGAATCTCCTGCCCTGAAAATGAAGCCCTGAATCTCATGCCCTGAATCTCATGCCCTGAAACTCATGCCCTGAAACTCATGCCCTGAATCTCCTGTCCTGAAACTCATGCCCTGAATCTCATGCCCTGAATCTCATGCCCTGAAACTCCTGCACTGAAACACCTGCCCTGAATCTCCTGCCCTGAAAATCATGCCCTGAATCTCATGCCCTGAATCTCATGCTCTGAAACTCATGCCCTGAATCTCAAGCCCTGAATCTCATGCCCTGAAACTCATGCCCTACATCACATACCCTGAAACTCCTGCCCTGAAACTCATGCACTGAAACTCATGCCCTGAATCACATGCCCTAAAACTCATGCCCTGAATCATCTGCCCAGAAACTCATGCCCTGAATTACATGCCCTGGAATACCTGCCCTGAATCTCATGCCCTGAATCTCATGCCCTGAATCTCCTGCCCTGAAAATCATACCCTGAATCTCATGCCCTGAATCTCATGCTCTGAAACTCATGCCCTAAATCACATTCCCTGAAACTCCTGCCCTGAAACTCATGCACTCAAACTCGTGCCCTGAATCACATGCCCTAAAACTCCTGCACTGAATCTCATGCCCTGAAACTCAAGCCCTGAATCTCATGCCCTGAAACTCATACCCTAAATCACATACCCTGAAACTACTGCCCTGAAAGTCATGCACTGAAACTCATGCCCTGAATCACATGCCCTAAAATTCCTGCCCTGAATCATCTGCCCAGAAACTCATGCCCTGAATTACATGCCCTGAATCACATACCCTAAAATTCCTGCCCTGAATCATCTGCCAAGAAACTCATGCCCTGAATTACATGCCCTGAAATACCTGCCCTGAATCTCATGCCCTGAAACTCATGCCCTGAATCTCATGCTCTGAATCTCATACCCTGAATCTCATGCCCTGAAACTCCTGCACTGAAACACCAGCCCTGAATCTCCTGCCTTAAAAATCATGCCCTGAATCTCATGCCCTGAATCTCATGCTCTGAAACTCGTGCACTGAATCTCATGCCCTCAAGTTCCTGCACTGAAACTCATGCCCTGAATCTCATGCCCTGAAACTCATGCCCTGAACCTCATTCCCTGAAACTCAAGCCCTGAATCTCATGCCCTGAAACTCATGCCCTAAATCACATACCCTGAAACTCCTGCCCTGAAACTCATGCACTGAAACTCATGCCCTGAATCACATGCCCTAAAACTCATGCCCTGAATCATCTGCCCAGAAACTCATGCCCTGAATTACATGCCCTGAAATACCTGCCCTGAATCTCATGCCCTGAATCTCATGCCCTGAAACTCCTGCACTGAAACTCATGCCATGAATCTCATATCCTGAAACTCACGCCCTGAATTACATGCCCTGAAACTCATGCCCTGAAACTCATGCCCTGAAACTCATGCCCTGAATCTCCTGTCCTAAAACTCATGCCCTGAATCTCATGTCCTGAATCTCATGCCCTGAAACTCCTGCACTGAAACACCTGCCCTGAATCTCCTGCCCTGAAACTCATGCCCTGAATCTCATGCCCTGAATCTCACGCTCTGAAACTCGTGCACTGAATCTCATGACCTCAAGTTACTGCACTGAAACTCATGCCCTGAATCTCATGTCCTGAAACTCCTGCACTGAAACACCTGCCCTGAATCTCCTGCCTTGAAAATTTCATGACCTGAATCTCATGCCCTGAATCTCATGCTCTGAAACTCGTGCACTGAATCTCATGCCCTCAAGTTCTTGCACTGAAACTCAAGCCCTGAATCTCATGCCCTGAAACTCATGCCCTGAACCTCATGCCCTGAAACTCAAGCCCTGAATCTCATGCCCTGAAACTCATGCCCTAAATCACATACCCTGAAACTCCTGCCCTGAAACTCATGCACTGAAACTCATGCCCTGAATCACATGCCCTAAAACTCATGCCCTGAATCATCTGCCCAGAAACTCATGCCCTGAATTACATGCCCTGAAATACCTGCCCTGAATCTCATGCCCTGAAACTCATGCCCTGAATCTCATGCCCAGAAACTCCTGCCCTCAAACTCATGCACTGAAACTCATGCCCTGAATCTCATGCCTTGAAACTCCTGCCCTCAAACTCATGCACTGAAACTCATGCCCTGAATCTCATGCCCTGAAACACCTGCACTGAAACTCATGCCATGAATCTCATATCCAGAAACTCACGCCTTGAATCACATGCCCTGAAACTCCTGCCCTGAAACTCATGCCCTGAAACTCATGCCCTGAAACTCATGCCCTGAATCTCATGCCCTGAATCTCGTGCCCTGAAACTCCTGCACTGAAACACCTGCCCTGAATCTCCTGCCCTGAAAATGAAGCCCTGAATCTCATGCCCTGAATCTCATGCCCTGAAACTCATGCCCTGAAACTCATGCCCTGAATCTCCTGTCCTGAAACTCATGCCCTGAATCTCATGCCCTGAATCTCACGCTCTGAAACTCGTGCACTGAATCTCATGACCTCAAGTTACTGCACTGAAACTCATGCCCTGAATCTCATGTCCTGAAACTCCTGCACTGAAACACCTGCCCTGAATCTCCTGCCTTGAAAATCATGACCTGAATCTCATGCCCTGAATCTCATGCTCTGAAACTCGTGCACTGAATCTCATGCCCTCAAGTTCCTGCACTGAAACTCATGCCTGAATCACATGCCCTAAAATTCCTGCCCTGAATCATCTGCCCAGAAAATCATGCCCTGAATTACATGCCCTGAAATACCTGCCCTGAATCTCATGCCCTGAAACTCATGCCCTGAATCTCATGCCCTGAATCTCATGCCCTAAAACTCCTGCCCTGAATCATCTGCCCAGAAACTCATGCCCTGAATTACATGCCCTGAAATACCTGCCCTGAATCTCATGCCCTGAAACTCATGCCCTGAATCTCATGCCCTGAAACTCCTGCACTCAAACTCATGCCATGAATCTCATATCCTGAAACTCACGCCCTGAATTACATGCCCTGAAACTCCTGCCCTGAAACTCATGCCCTGAAACTCATGCCCTGAAACTCATGCCCTGAATCTCCTGCCCTAAAACTCATGCCCTGAATCTCATGCTCTGAATCTCATGCCCTGAAACTCCTGCACTGAAACACCTGCCCTGAATCTCCTGCCCTGAAAATCATACCCTGAATCTCATGGCCTGAATCTCATGCTCTGAAACTCATGCCCTAAATCACATACCCTGAAACTCCTGCCCTGAAACTCATGCACTCAAACTCGTGCCCTGAATCACATGCCCTAAAACTCCTGCCCTGAATCTCATGCCCTGAAACTCAAGCCCTGAATCTCATGCCCTGAAACTCATACCCTAAATCACATACCCTGAAACTACTGCCCTGAAACTCATGCACTGAAACTCATGCCCTGAATCACATGCCCTAAAATTCCTGCCCTGAATCATCTGCCCAGAAACTCATGCCCTGAATTACATGCCCTGAATCACATGCCCTAACATTCCTGCCCTAAATCATCTGCCCAGAAACTCATGCCCTGAATTACATGCCCTGAAATACCTGCCCTGAATCTCATGCCCTGAAACTCATGCCCTGAATCTCATACCCTGAATCTCATGCCCTGAAACTCCTGCACTGAAACACCAGCCCTGAATCTCCTGCCTTAAAAATCATGCCCTGAATCTCATGCCCTGAATCTCATGCTCTGAAACTCGTGCACTGAATCTCATGCCCTCAAGTTCCTGCACTGAAACTCATGCCCTGAATCTCATGCCCTGAAACTCATGCCCTGAACCTCATTCCCTGAAACTCAAGCCCTGAATCTCATGCCCTGAAACTCATGCCCTAAATCACATACCCTGAAACTCCTGCCCTGAAACTCATGCACTGAAACTCATGCCCTGAATCACATGCCTAAAACTCATGCCCTGAATCATCTGCCCAGAAACTCATGCCCTGAATTACATGTCCTGAAATACCTGCCCTGAATCTCATGCCCTGAAACTCATGCCCTGAATCTCATGCCCTGAAACTCCTGCACTGAAACTCATGCCATGAATCTCATATCCTGAAACTCACGCCCTGAATTACATGCCCTGAAACTCCTGCCCTGAAACTCATGCCCTGAAACTCATGCCCTGACACTCATGCCCTGAATCTCCTGTCCTAAAACTCATGCCCTGAATCTCATGTCCTGAATCTCATGCCCTGAAACTCCTGCACTGAAACACCTGCCCTGAATCTCCTGCTCTGAAACTCATGCCCTGAATCTCATGCCCTGAATCTCATGTCCTGAAACTCATGCCCTGAAACTCATGCCCTGAATCTCATGCCCTGAATCTCGTGCCCTGAAACTCCTGCACTGAAACACCTGCCCTGAATCTCCTGCCCTGAAAATGAAGCCCTGAATCTCATGCCCTGAATCTCATGCCCTGAAACTCATGCCCTGAAACTCATGCCCTGAATCTCCTGTCCTGAAACTCATGCCCTGAATCTCATGCCCTGAATCTCATGCCCTGAAACTCCTGCACTGAAACACCTGCCCTGAATCTCCTGCCCTGAAAATCATGCCCTGAATCTCATGCCCTGAATCTCATGCTCTGAAACTCATGCCCTGAATCTCAAGCCCTGAATCTCATGCCCTGAAACTCATGCCCTACATCACATACCCTGAAACTCCTGCCCTGAAACTCATGCACTGAAACTCATGCCCTGAATCACATGCCCTAAAACTCATGCCCTGAATCATCTGCCCAGAAACTCATGCCCTGAATTACATGCCCTGGAATACCTGCCCTGAATCTCATGCCCTGAAACTCATGCCCTGAATCTCCTGCCCTGAAAATCATACCCTGAATCTCATGCCCTGAATCTCATGCTCTGAAACTCATGCCCTAAATCACATTCCCTGAAACTCCTGCCCTGAAACTCATGCACTCAAACTCGTGCCCTGAATCACATGCCCTAAAACTCCTGCACTGAATCTCATGCCCTGAAACTCAAGCCCTGAATCTCATGCCCTGAAACTCATACCCTAAATCACATACCCTGAAACTACTGCCCTGAAACTCATGCACTGAAACTCATGCCCTGAATCACATGCCCTAAACTCATGCCCTGAATCATCTGCCCAGAAACTCATGCCCTGAATTACATGCCCTGAAATACCTGCCCTGAATCTCATGCCCTGAAACTCATGCCCTGAATCTCATGCCCTGAAACTCCTGCCCTCAAACTCATGCACTGAAAGTCATGCCCTGAATCTCATGCCTTGAAACTCCTGCCCTCAAACTCATGCACTAAAACTCATGCCCTGAATCTCATGCCCTGAAACACCTGCACTGAAACTCATGCCATGAATCTCATATCCTGAAACTCACGCCTTGAATCACATGCCCTGAAACTCCTGCCCTGAAACTCATGCCCTGAAACTCATGCCCTGAAACTCATGCCCGGAATCTCATGCCCTGAATCTCGTGCCATGAAACTCCTGCACTGAAACACCTGCCCTGAATCTCCTGCCCTGAAAATGAAGCCCTGAATCTCATGCCCTGAATCTCATGCCCTGAAACTCATGCCCTGAAACTCATGCCCTGAATCTCCTGTCCTGAAACTCATGCCCTGAATCTCATGCCCTGAATCTCATGCCCTGAAACTCCTGCACTGAAACACCTGCCCTGAATCTCCTGCCGTGAAAATCATGCCCTGAATCTCATGCCCTGAATCTCATGCTCTGAAACTCATGCCCTGAATCTCAAGCCCTGAATCTCATGCCCTGAAACTCCTGCACTGAAACTCATGCCATGAATCTCATATCCTGAAACTCACGCCCTGAATCACATGCCCTGAAATACCTGCCCTGAATCTCATGCCCTGAAACTCATGCCCTGAATCTCATACCCTGAATCTCATGCCCTGAAACTCCTGCACTGAAACACCAGCCCTGAATCTCCTGCCTTAAAAATCATGCCCTGAATCTCATGCCCTGAATCTCATGCTCTGAAACTCGTGCACTGAATCTCATGCCCTCAAGTTCCTGCACTGAAACTCATGCCCTGAATCTCATGCCCTAAAACTCATGCCCTGAACCTCATTCCCTGAAACTCAAGCCCTGAATCTCATGCCCTGAAACTCATGCCCTAAATCACATACCCTGAAACTCCTGCCCTGAAACTCATGCCCTGAATCACATGCCCTAAAACTCATGCCCTGAATCATCTGCCCAGAAACTCATGCCCTGAATTACATGCCCTGAAATACCTGCCCTGAATCTCATGCCCTGAAACTCATGCCATGAATCTCATATCCTGAAACTCACGCCCTGAATTACATGCCCTGAAACTCCTGCCCTGAAACTCATGCCCTGAAACTCATGCCCTGAAACTCATGCCCTGAATCTCCTGTCCTAAAACTCATGCCCTGAATCTCATGTCCTGAATCTCATGCCCTGAAACTCCTGCACTGAAACACCTGCCCTGAATCTCCTGCCCTGAAACTCATGCCCTGAATCTCATGCCCTGAATCTCACGCTCTGAAACTCGTGCAGTGAATCTCATGACCTCAAGTTACTGCACTGAAACTCATGCCCTGAATCTCATGTCCTGAAACTCCTGCACTGAAACACCTGCCCTGAATCTCCTGCCTTGAAAATCATGACCTGAATCTCATGCCCTGAATCTCATGCTCTGAAACTCGTGCACTGAATCTCATGCCCTCAAGTTCCTGCACTGAAACTCATGCCCTGAATCACATGCCCTAAAATTCCTGCCCTGAATCATCTGCCCAGAAACTCATGCCCTGAATTACATGTCCTGAAATACC
>NW_027276741.1:0-35660 GCF_030028105.1 Mobula birostris | reverse complement strand
GAATCAGGGCTTGAGTTTCAGAGCATGACATTCAGGGGATGAGTTTCAGTGCATGAATTTCAGGGCATGAGATTCAGGGCATGAGATTCAGGGCATGAGTTTCAGGGCATGAGATTCAGGACATGAGTTTCAGGGCATAGGTTTCAGGTCTGTGGTTTCAGGGCTTGAGATTTAGGGCAGCAGTTTCAGGGCAGGAGTTTCATGGCAGTAGTTTCAGGGCATGAGATTCAGGGCAAGAGTTTCATGGCAGGAGTTTCCGTGCAGGAGTTTCAGGATATGAGATTCATGGCATGATATTCAGGGCACCAGTTTCAAGGCATGAGATTCAGGACATGAGTTTCAGTGCAGTAGTTTCAGGGCATGCGATTCAGGGCAGGTGATTCAGGACAGGAGTTTCAAGGCATGAGATTCAGGGCATGACTTTCAGTGCATGAGTATGAGGGCAGGAGTTTCAGGGTATGTGATTTAGGGCATGAGTTTCAGTGCATGAGATTCAGGGCATCAGTTTCAGGGCAGGAGTTTCAGGGCAGGAGATTTAGGGCAGTTGTTTCAGTGCAAGATTTTCAGTGCAAGAGATTCAGGGCATGTCTTTCAGTGCATAAGTTTCAGGGCAGGAGTTTCAGAGCATGAGATTCAGGGCATGAGTTTCAGGGCAGGAGATTCACGGCTTGAGTTTAAGGTCATGATATTTAGCGCATGAGATTCAGTGCATGAGTTTCAGGGTAGAAATTTCTCGGCATAAGATTCAGGGCATGAGTTTCAGGACAGGAGAATCAGGGTTGAGTTTCAGGGCATGAGATTCAGGGCATGAGTTTCAGGGCATGAGTTTCAGTGCAGGAGTTTCAGGGCATGAGTTTCAGAGCATGAGATTCAGGACAGGAGTTTCAAGGCATGAGATTCAGGGCATGAGTTTCAGTGCATGAGTTTCAGTGCATGAGTTTGAGGGCAGGAGTTTAAAGGCATGAGATTCAGGGCATGAGTTTCAGGGCATGAGATTCAGGACAGGAATTTCAGGGCATGTGATTCAGATAATGAGTTTCTGGGCAGATGATTCAGGGCATGAGTTTCAGTGCATGAGTTTCAGTGCATGAGATTCAGGGCATCAGTTTCAGAGCAGGAGTTTCAGTGCATGAGTTTCACGGCATGATATTCACGGCATGAGATTCAGGGCATGAGCTTTAGGGTAGGTGTTTCAGTGCAAGAGTTTCAGGGCATGAGATTCAGGGCATGAGTTTCAGGGCAGGAATTTCAGGGCATGACATTCAGGGCATGAGTTTTAGGGCAGGTGTTTCAGTGCAAGAGTTTGAAGGCATGAGATTCAGGGCATGAGTTACAAGGCAGGAGATTCAAGCCAGGAGATTCAGGGCATGAGATTCGGGGCTTGAGTTTCAAGGCAGGTGTTTTAGGGCACGTATTTCAGTGCAGGAGTTTCAGGGCAGGAGATTCAGAGCATGAGTTTCTGGGCATGAGTTTCAGGGCATGAGATTCACGACATGAGTTTCAGGGCATGGGTTTCAGGTCTGTGGTTTCAGGGCTTGATATTCAGGGCAGCAGTTTCAGGGCAGAAGATTCAGGGCAGGAGATTCAGGGCAGGTGTTTCAGTGCAAGAGTTTCAGTGCAAGTGTTTCAGGGCATGTCTTTCAGTGCATGAGTTTCAGGGCAGGAGTTTCAGAGCTTGAGATTCAGGGCATGAGTTTCAGGGCAGGAGATTCACGGCTTGAGTTTAAGGTCATGAGATTTAGCGCATGAGATTCAGTGCATGAGTTTCAGGGCAGAAGTTTCAGGGCATGAGATTCAGGGCATGAGTTTCAGGGCAGGAGAATCAGGGCGTGAGTTTCACGGCATGAGATTCAGGGCATGAGTTTCAGGGCATGAGTTTCAGGGCAGGAGTTTCAGGGCATGTAATTCAGGGCGTGAGTTTCAGGATATGAGATTCATGGCATGAGTTTCAGTGCAGGAGTTTCAGGGCATGAGATTCAGTGCAGGAGTTTCAGGGCATGAGTTTCAGAGCATGAGATTCAGGACAGGAGTTTCAAGGCATGAGATTCAGGGCATGAGTTTCAGTGCATGAGTTTCAGTGCATGAGTTTGAGGGCAGGAGTTTAAAGGCATGAGATTCAGGGCATGAGTTTCAGGGCATGAGATTCAGGACAGGAATTTCAGGGCATGTGATTCAGATAATGAGTTTCTGGGCAGATGATTCAGGGCATGAGTTTCAGTGCATGAGTTTCAGTGCATGAGATTCAGGGCATCAGTTTCAGAGCAGGAGTTTCAGTGCATGAGTTTCACGGCATGATATTCACGGCATGAGATTCAGGGCATGAGCTTTAGGGTAGGTGTTTCAGTGCAAGAGTTTCAGGGCATGAGATTCAGGGCATGAGTTTCAGGGCAGGAATTTCAGGGCATGACATTCAGGGCATGAGTTTTAGGGCAGGTGTTTCAGTGCAAGAGTTTGAAGGCATGAGATTCAGGGCATGAGTTACAAGGCAGGAGATTCAAGCCAGGAGATTCAGGGCATGAGATTCGGGGCTTGAGTTTCAAGGCAGGTGTTTTAGGGCACGTATTTCAGTGCAGGAGTTTCAGGGCAGGAGATTCAGAGCATGAGTTTCTGGGTATGAGTTTCAGGGCATGAGATTCACGACATGAGTTTCAGGGCATGGGTTTCAGGTCTGTGGTTTCAGGGCTTGATATTCAGGGCAGCAGTTTCAGGGCAGAAGATTCAGGGCAGGAGATTCAGGGCAGGTGTTTCAGTGCAAGAGTTTCAGTGCAAGTGTTTCAGGGCATGTCTTTCAGTGCATGAGTTTCAGGGCAGGAGTTTCAGAGCTTGAGATTCAGGGCATGAGTTTCAGGGCAGGAGATTCACGGCTTGAGTTTAAGGTCATGAGATTTAGCGCATGAGATTCAGTGCATGAGTTTCAGGGCAGAAGTTTCAGGGCATGAGATTCAGGGCATGAGTTTCAGGGCAGGAGAATCAGGGCGTGAGTTTCACGGCATGAGATTCAGGGCATGAGTTTCAGGGCAGGAGTTTCAGGGCATGTAATTCAGGGCGTGAGTTTCAGGATATGAGATTCATGGCATGAGTTTCAGTGCAGGAGTTTCAGGGCATGAGATTCAGTGCAGGAGTTTCAGGGCATGAGTTTCAGAGCATGAGTTTCAGTGCATGAGTTTCAGTGCATGAGTTTGAGGGCAGGAGTTTAAAGGCATGAGATTCAGGGCATGAGTTTCAGGGCATGAGATTCAGGACAGGAATTTCAGGGCATGTGATTCAGATAATGAGTTTCTGGGCAGATGATTCAGGGCATGAGTTTCAGTGCATGAGTTTCAGTGCATGAGATTCAGGGCATCAGTTTCAGAGCAGGAGTTTCAGTGCATGAGTTTCACGGCATGATATTCACGGCATGAGATTCAGGGCATGAGTTTTAGGGTAGGTGTTTCAGTGCAAGAGTTTCAGGGCATGAGATTCAGGGCATGAGTTTCAGGGCAGGAATTTCAGGGCATGACATTCAGGGCATGAGTTTTAGGGCAGGTGTTTCAGTGCAAGAGTTTGAAGGCATGAGATTCAGCGCATGAGTTACAAGGCAGGAGATTCAGGGCAGGAGATTCAGGGCATGAGATTCGGGGCTTGAGTTTCAAGGCAGGTGTTTTAGGGCACGTATTTCAGTGCAGGAGTTTCAGGGCAGGAGATTCAGAGCATGAGTTTCTGGGCATGAGTTTCAGGGCATGAGATTCACGACATGAGTTTCAGGGCATGGGTTTCAGGTCTGTGGTTTCAGGGCTTGATATTCAGGGCAGCAGTTTCAGGGTAGAAGATTCAGGGCAGGAGATTCAGGGCAGGTGTTTCAGTGCAAGAGTTTCAGTGCAAGTGTTTCAGGGCATGTCTTTCAGTGCATGAGTTTCAAGGTAGGAGATTCAGGGCATGAGATTCGGGTCTTGAGTTTCAAGGCAGGTGTTTTATGGCACGTATTTCAGTGCAGGAGATTCAGGGCAGGAGATTTAGGGCAGTTGTTTCAGTGCAAGATTTTCAGTGCAAGAGTTTCAGGGCATGTCTTTCAGTGCATGAGTTTCAGGGCAGGAGTTTCAGAGCATGAGATTCAGGGCATGAGTTTCAGGGCAGGAGATTCACGGCTTGAGTTTAAGGTCATGATATTTAGCGCATGAGATTCAGTGCATGAGTTTCAGGGTAGAAGTTTCTTGGCATAAGATTCAGGGCATGAGTTTCAGGACAGGAGAATCAGGGTTGAGTTTCAGGGCATGAGATTCAGGGCATGAGTTTCAGGGCATGAGTTTCAGTGCAGGAGTTTCAGGGCATGAGTTTCAGAGCATGAGATTCAGGACAGGAGTTTCAAGGCATGAGATTCAGGGCATGAGTTTCAGTGCATGAGTTTCAGTGCATGAGTTTGAGGGCAGGAGTTTAAAGGCATGAGATTCAGGGCATGAGTTTCAGGGCATGAGATTCAGGACAGGAATTTCAAGGCATGTGATTCAGATAATGAGTTTCTGGGCAGATGATTCAGGGCATGAGTTTCAGTGCATGAGTTTCAGTGCATGAGATTCAGGGCATCAGTTTCAGAGCAGGAGTTTCAGTGCATGAGTTTCACGGCATGATATTCACGGCATGAGATTCAGGGCATGAGTTTTAGGGTAGGTGTTTCAGTGCAAGAGTTTCAGGGCATGAGATTCAGGGCATGAGTTTCAGGGCAGGAATTTCAGGGCATGACATTCAGGGCATGAGTTTTAGGGCAGGTGTTTCAGTGCAAGAGTTTGAAGGCATGAGATTCAGCGCATGAGTTACAAGGCAGGAGATTCAGGGCATGAGATTCGGGGCTTGAGTTTCAAGGCAGGTGTTTTAGGGCACGTATTTCAGTGCAGGAGATTCAGGGCAGGAGATTCAGAGCATGAGTTTCTGGGCATGAGTTTCAGGGCATGAGATTCACGACATGAGTTTCAGGGCATGGGTTTCTGGTCTGTGGTTTCAGGGCTTGATATTCAGGGTAGCAGTTTCAGGGTAGAAGATTCAGTGCAGGAGATTCAGGGCAGGTGTTTCAGTGCAAGAGTTTCAGTGCAAGTGTTTCAGGGCATGTCTTTCAGTGCATGTGTTTCAGGGCAGGAGTTTCAGAGCTTGAGATTCAGGGCATGAGTTTCAGGGCAGGAGATTCACGGCTTGAGTTTAAGGTCATGAGATTTAGCGCATGAGATTCAGTGCATGAGTTTCAGGGCAGGAGAATCTGGGCGTGAGTTTCACGGCATGAGATTCAGGGCATGAGTTTCAGGTAAGGAGTTTCAGGGCATGTAATTCAGGGCGTGAGTTTCAGGATATGAGATTCATGGCATGAGTTTCAGTGCAGGAGTTTCAGGGCATGAGATTCAGGGCATGAGTTTCAGGGCATGAGATTCAGGACAGGAGTTTCAAGGCATGAAATTCAGGGCATGAGTTTCAGTGCATGAGTTTCAGGGCAGGAGTTTCAGGTTATGAGATTTAGGGCATGAGTTTCAGTGCATGAGATTCAGGGCTTGAGTTTCAGGGCATGAGGTTCAGGGCATGAGTTTCAGTGCATGAGATTCAGGGCATGAGTTTCAGGGCATGAGGTTCAGGGCATGAGTTTCAGTGCTTGAGATTCAGTGCATCAGTTTCAGGGCAGGAGTTTCAGTGCACGAGTTTCACGGCATGAGATTCAGGGCATGAGTTTCAGGGCAGGTGATTCAGGGCAGGTGTTTCAGGACATGAGATTCAGGGCATGAGTTTCAAGGCAGGAGATTCAGGGCAGGAGTTTCATTGCAGGAGTTTCAGAGCATGAGATTCAGGGCATGAGATTCAGGGCATGAGTTTCAGGGCAGGAGATTCAGAGCAGGGGTTTCAAGGCATGAGATTCAGGGCATGAGTTTCAGTGCATGAGCTTGAGGGCATGAGATTCAGAGCATGAAATTCAGGGCATGAGTTTCAGTACATGAGTTTCAGGGCATGAGTTTCAGGTCTGTGGTTTCCGGGCTTGAGATTCAGCGCAGAAGTTTCAGAGCAGCAGTGTCAGGGCATGAGATTCAGGGCATGAGTTTCTGGGCAGGTGATTCAGGGCAGGAGTTTCAGGGTATGAGATTCAGGGCATGAGTTTCAGGGCATGTGATTCAGATAATGAGTTTCTGGGCAGATGATTCAGGGCATGAGTTTCAGTGCATGAGTTTCAGTGCATGAGATTCAGGGCATCAGTTTCAGAGCAGGAGTTTCAGTGCATGAGTTTCACGGCATGATATTCACGGCATGAGATTCAGGGCATGAGTTTTAGGGTAGGTGTTTCAGTGCAAGAGTTTCAGGGCATGAGATTCAGGGCATGAGTTTCAGGGCAGGAATTTCAGGGCATGACATTCAGGGCATGAGTTTTAGGGCAGGTGTTTCAGTGCAAGAGTTTGAAGGCATGAGATTCAGCGCATGAGTTACAAGGCAGGAGATTCAGGGCAGGAGATTCAGGGCATGAGATTCGGGGCTTGAGTTTCAAGGCAGGTGTTTTAGGGCACGTATTTCAGTGCAGGAGTTTCAAGGCAGGAGATTCAGAGCATGAGTTTCTGGGCATGAGTTTCAGGGCATGAGATTCACGACATGAGTTTCAGGGCATGGGTTTCAGGTCTGTGGTTTCAGGGCTTGATATTCAGGGCAGCAGTTTCAGGGTAGAAGATTCAGTGCAGGAGATTCAGGGCAGGTGTTTCAGTGCAAGAGTTTCAGTGCAAGTGTTTCAGGGCATGTCTTTCAGTGCATGAGTTTCAGGGCAGGAGTTTCAGAGCTTGAGATTCAGGGCATGAGTTTCAGGGCAGGAGATTCACGGCTTGAGTTAAAGGTCATGAGATTTAGCGCATGAGATTCAGTGCATGAGTTTCAGGGCAGGAGAATCTGGGCGTGAGTTTCATGGCATGAGATTCAGGGCATGAGTTTCAGGTAAGGAGTTTCAGGGCATGTAATTCAGGGCGTGAGTTTCAGGATATGAGATTCATGGCATGAGTTTCAGTGCAGGAGTTTCAGAGCATGAGATTCAGGGCATGAGTTTCAGGGCATGAGATTCAGGACAGGAGTTTCAAGGCATGAAATTCAGGGCATGAGTTTCAGTGCATGAGTTTCAGGGCAGGAGTTTCAGGTTATGAGATTTAGGGCATGAGTTTCAGTGCATGAGATTCAGGGCTTGAGTTTCAGGGCATGAGGTTCAGGGCATGAGTTTCAGTGCTTGAGATTCAGTGCATCAGTTTCAGGGCAGGAGTTTCAGTGCACGAGTTTCACGGCATGAGATTCAGGGCATGAGTTTCAGGGCAGGTGATTCAGGGCAGGAGTTTCAGGACATGAGATTCAGGGCATGAGTTTCAAGGCAGGAGATTCAGGGCAGGAGTTTCATTGCAGGAGTTTCAGAGCATGAGATTCAGGGCATGAGATTCAGGGCATGAGTTTCAGGGCAGGAGATTCAGAGCAGGAGTTTCAAGGCATGAGATTCAGGGCATGAGTTTCAGTGCATGAGCTTGAGGGCATGAGATTCAGAGCATGAAATTCAGGGCATGAGTTTCAGTACATGAGTTTCAGGGCATGAGTTTCAGGTCTGTGGTTTCCGGGCTTGAGATTCAGCGCAGAAGTTTCAGAGCAGCAGTGTCAGGGCATGAGATTCAGGGCATGAGTTTCAGGGCAGGTGATTCAGGGCAGGAGTTTCAGGGTATGAGATTCAGGGCATGAGTTTCAGGGTAGGAGAATCAGGGTTGAGTTTCAGGGCATGAGATTCAGGGCATGAGTTTCAGGGCATGAGTTTCAGGGCATGAGTTTCAGGGCAGGAGTTTCAGGGCATGTAATTCAGGGCGTGAGTTTCAGGATATGAGATTCATGGCATGAGTTTCAGTGCAGGAGTTTCAGGGCATGAGATTCAGGGCTTGAGTTTCAGGGCATGAGATGCACGACATGAGTTTCAGGGCATGGGTTTCAGGTCTGTGGTTTCAGGGCTTGATATTCAGGGCAGCAGTTTCAGGGTAGAAGATTCAGGGCAGGAGATTTAGGGCAGGTGTTTCAGTGCAAGAGTTTCAGTGCAAGTGTTTCAGGGCATGTCTTTCAGTGCATGAGTTTCAAGGCAGGAGATTCAGGGCATGAGATTCGGGTCTTGAGTTTCAAGGCAGGTGTTTTATGGCACGTATTTCAGTGCAGGAGATTCAGGGCAGGAGATTTAGGGCAGTTGTTTCAGTGCAAGATTTTCAGTGCAAGAGTTTCAGGGCATGTCTTTCAGTGCATGAGTTTCAGGGCAGGAGTTTCAGAGCATGAGATTCAGGGCATGAGTTTCAGGGCAGGAAATTCACGGCTTGAGTTTAAGGTCATGATATTTAGCGCATGAGATTCAGTGCATGAGTTTCAGGGTAGAAGTTTCTTGGCATAAGATTCAGGGCATGAGTTTCAGGACAGGAGAATCAGGGTTGAGTTTCAGGGCATGAGATTCAGGGCATGAGTTTCAGGGCATGAGTTTCAGTGCAGGAGTTTCAGGGCATGAGTTTCAGAGCATGAGATTCAGGACAGGAGTTTCAAGGCATGAGATTCAGGGCATGAGTTTCAGTGCATGAGTTTCAGTGCATGAGTTTGAGGGCAGGAGTTTAAAGGCATGAGATTCAGGGCATGAGTTTCAGGGCATGAGATTCAGGACAGGAATTTCAGGGCATGTGATTCAGATAATGAGTTTCTGGGCAGATGATTCAGGGCATGAGTTTCAGTGCATGAGTTTCAGTGCATGAGATTCAGGGCATCAGTTTCAGAGCAGGAGTTTCAGTGCATGAGTTTCACGGCATGATATTCACGGCATGAGATTCAGGGCATGAGTTTTAGGGTAGGTGTTTCAGTGCAAGAGTTTCAGGGCATGAGATTCAGGGCATGAGTTTCAGGGCAGGAATTTCAGGGCATGACATTCAGGGCATGAGTTTTAGGGCAGGTGTTTCAGTGCAAGAGTTTGAAGGCATGAGATTCAGCGCATGAGTTACAAGGCAGGAGATTCAGGGCAGGAGATTCAGGGCATGAGATTCGGGGCTTGAGTTTCAAGGCAGGTGTTTTAGGGCACTTTTTCAGTGCAGGAGTTTCAGGGCAGGAGATTCAGAGCATGAGTTTCTGGGCATGAGTTTCAGGGCATGAGATTCACGACATGAGTTTCAGGGCATGGGTTTCTGGTCTGTGGTTTCAGGGCTTGATATTCAGGGCAGCAGTTTCAGGGTAGAAGATTCAGTGCAGGAGATTCAGGGCAGGTGTTTCAGTGCAAGAGTTTCAGTGCAAGTGTTTCAGGGCATGTCTTTCAGTGCATGAGTTTCAGGGCAGGAGTTTCAGAGCTTGAGATTCAGGGCATGAGTTTCAGGGCAGGAGATTCACGGCTTGAGTTTAAGGTCATGAGATTTAGCGCATGAGATTCAGTGCATGAGTTTCAGGGCAGAAGTTTCAGGGCATGAGATTCAGGGTATGAGTTTCAGGGCAGGAGAATCAGGGCGTGAGTTTCACGGCATGAGATTCAGGGCATGAGTTTCAGGGCAGGAGTTTCAGGGCATGTAATTCAGGGCGTGAGTTTCAGGATATGAGATTCATGGCATGAGTTTCAGTGCAGGAGTTTCAGGGCATGAGATTCAGGGCATGAGTTTCAGGGCATGAGATTCAGGACAGGAGTTTCAAGGCATGAAATTCAGGGCATGAGTTTCAGTGCATGAGTTTCAGGGCAGGAGTTTCAGGTTATGAGATTTAGGGCATGAGTTTCAGTGCATGAGATTCAGGGCTTGAGTTTCAGGGCATGAGGTTCAGGGCATGAGTTTCAGTGCATGAGATTCAGGGCATGAGTTTCAGGGCATGAGGTTCAGGGCATGAGTTTCAGTGCTTGAGATTCAGTGCATCAGTTTCAGGGCAGGAGTTTCAGTGCACGAGTTTCACGGCATGAGATTCAGGGCATGAGTTTCAGGGCAGGTGATTCAGGGCAGGAGTTTCAGGACATGAGATTCAGGGCATGAGTTTCAAGGCAGGAGATTCAGGGCAGGAGTTTCATTGCAGGAGTTTCAGAGCATGAGATTCAGGGCATGAGATTCAGGGCATGAGTTTCAGGGCAGGAGATTCAGAGCAGGAGTTTCAAGGCATGAGATTCAGGGCATGAGTTTCAGTGCATGAGCTTGAGGGCATGAGATTCAGAGCATGAAATTCAGGGCATGAGTTTCAGTACATGAGTTTCAGAGCATGAGTTTCAGGTCTGTGGTTTCCGGGCTTGAGATTCAGCGCAGAAGTTTCAGAGCAGCAGTGTCAGGGCATGAGATTCAGGGCATGAGTTTCAGGGCAGGTGATTCAGGGCAGGAGTTTCAGGGTATGAGATTCAGGGCATGAGTTTCAGGGTAGAAGTTTCTTGGCATAAGATTCAGGGCATGAGTTTCAGGACAGGAGAATCAGGGTTGAGTTTCAGGGCATGAGATTCAGGGCATGAGTTTCAGGGCATGAGTTTCAGGGCATGAGTTTCAGGGCAGGAGTTTCAGGGCATGTAATTCAGGGCGTGAGTTTCAGGATATGAGATTCATGGCATGAGTTTCAGTGCAGGAGTTTCAGGGCATGAGATTCAGGGCTTGAGTTGCAGGGCATGAGATTCAGGACAGGAGTTTCAAGGCATGAGATTCAGGGCATGAGTTTCAGTGCATGAGTTTCAGTGCATGAGTTTGAGGGCAGGAGTTTAAAGGCATGAGATTCAGGGCATGAGATTCAGGGCAGGAATTTCAGGTCATGTGATTCAGGGCATGAGTTTCTGGGCAGATGATTCAAGGCAGGAGTTTTAGGACATGTGAATCAGGGCATGAGTTTCAGTGCATGAGTTTCAGGGCAGGAGTTTCAGGGTATGATATTTAGGGCATGAGTTTCAGGGCAGGAGATTCAGGGTTTGAGTTTCAAGGCATGATATTCAGGGCATGAGTTTCAGGGCAAGAGTTTCATGGCAGGAGTTTCAGTGCAGGAGTTTCAGGATATGAGATTCATTGCATGATATTCGGGGCAGCAGTTTCAGGGCATGAGTTTCAGAATATGTGATTCATGGCATGATATTCAGGGCAGCAGTTTCAGTGCATGAGATTCAGGACATGAGTTTCAATGCAGTAGTTTCAGGGCATGAGATTCAGGGCATGAGTTTCAGGGCATGTGATTCAGGACAGGAGTTTGAAGGCATGAGATTCAGGGTTTGAGTAACAGTGCATGAATTTGAGGGCAGGAGTTTCAGGGCATGAGATTCAGGACATGAGTTTCAGGGCATGAGATTGAGTCCATGAGTTTCAGGGCATGAGTTTCAGGTCTGTGGTTTCCGGGCTTGAGATTCAGCGCAGCAGTTTCAGGGCATGAGATTCAGGGCATGAGTTTCAGGGCAGGTGATTCAGGGCAGGAGTTTCAGTGTATGAGATTCAGGGCATGAGTTTCAGGGCAGGAGAATCAGGGCTTGAGTTTCAGAGCATGACATTCAGGGGATGAGTTTCAGTGCATGAATTTCAGGGCATGAGATTCAGGGCATGAGATTCAGGGCATGAGTTTCAGGGCATGAGATTCAGGACATGAGTTTCAGGGCATAGGTTTCAGGTCTGTGGTTTCAGGGCTTGAGATTTAGGGCAGCAGTTTCAGGGCAGGAGTTTCATGGCAGTAGTTTCAGGGCATGAGATTCAGGGCAAGAGTTTCATGGCAGGAGTTTCCGTGCAGGAGTTTCAGGATATGAGATTCATGGCATGATATTCAGGGCACCAGTTTCAAGGCATGAGATTCAGGACATGAGTTTCAGTGCAGTAGTTTCAGGGCATGCGATTCAGGGCAGGTGATTCAGGACAGGAGTTTCAAGGCATGAGATTCAGGGCATGACTTTCAGTGCATGAGTATGAGGGCAGGAGTTTCAGGGTATGTGATTTAGGGCATGAGTTTCAGTGCATGAGATTCAGGGCATCAGTTTCAGGGCAGGAGTTTCAGGGCAGGAGATTTAGGGCAGTTGTTTCAGTGCAAGATTTTCAGTGCAAGAGATTCAGGGCATGTCTTTCAGTGCATAAGTTTCAGGGCAGGAGTTTCAGAGCATGAGATTCAGGGCATGAGATTCAGGGCTTGAGTTGCAGGGCATGAGATTCAGGACAGGAGTTTCAAGGCATGAGATTCAGGGCATGAGTTTCAGTGCATGAGTTTCAGTGCATGAGTTTGAGGGCAGGAGTTTAAAGGCATGAGATTCAGGGCATGAGATTCAGGGCAGGAATTTCAGGTCATGTGATTCAGGGCATGAGTTTCTGGGCAGATGATTCAAGGCAGGAGTTTTAGGACATGTGAATCAGGGCATGAGTTTCAGTGCATGAGTTTCAGGGCAGGAGTTTCAGGGTATGATATTTAGGGCATGAGTTTCAGGGCAGGAGATTCAGGGTTTGAGTTTCAAGGCATGATATTCAGGGCATGAGTTTCAGGGCAAGAGTTTCATGGCAGGAGTTTCAGTGCAGGAGTTTCAGGATATGAGATTCATTGCATGATATTCGGGGCAGCAGTTTCAGGGCATGAGTTTCAGAATATGTGATTCATGGCATGATATTCAGGGCAGCAGTTTCAGTGCATGAGATTCAGGACATGAGTTTCAATGCAGTAGTTTCAGGGCATGAGATTCAGGGCATGAGTTTCAGGGCATGTGATTCAGGACAGGAGTTTGAAGGCATGAGATTCAGGGTTTGAGTAACAGTGCAAGAATTTGAGGGCAGGAGTTTCAGGGCATGAGATTCAGGACATGAGTTTCAGGGCATGAGATTGAGTCCATGAGTTTCAGGGCATGAGTTTCAGGTCTGTGGTTTCCGGGCTTGAGATTCAGCGCAGCAGTTTCAGGGCATGAGATTCAGGGCATGAGTTTCAGGGCAGGTGATTCAGGGCAGGAGTTTCAGTGTATGAGATTCAGGGCATGAGTTTCAGGGCAGGAGAATCAGGGCTTGAGTTTCAGAGCATGACATTCAGGGGATGAGTTTCAGTGCATGAATTTCAGGGCATGAGATTCAGGGCATGAGATTCAGGGCATGAGTTTCAGGGCATGAGATTCAGGACATGAGTTTCAGGGCATAGGTTTCAGGTCTGTGGTTTCAGGGCTTGAGATTTAGGGCAGCAGTTTCAGGGCAGGAGTTTCATGGCAGTAGTTTCAGGGCATGAGATTCAGGGCAAGAGTTTCATGGCAGGAGTTTCCGTGCAGGAGTTTCAGGATATGAGATTCATGGCATGATATTCAGGGCACCAGTTTCAAGGCATGAGATTCAGGACATGAGTTTCAGTGCAGTAGTTTCAGGGCATGCGATTCAGGGCAGGTGATTCAGGACAGGAGTTTCAAGGCATGAGATTCAGGGCATGACTTTCAGTGCATGAGTATGAGGGCAGGAGTTTCAGGGTATGTGATTTAGGGCATGAGTTTCAGTGCATGAGATTCAGGGCATCAGTTTCAGGGCAGGAGTTTCAGGGCAGGAGATTTAGGGCAGTTGTTTCAGTGCAAGATTTTCAGTGCAAGAGATTCAGGGCATGTCTTTCAGTGCATAAGTTTCAGGGCAGGAGTTTCAGAGCATGAGATTCAGGGCATGAGTTTCAGGGCAGGAGATTCACGGCTTGAGTTTAAGGTCATGATATTTAGCGCATGAGATTCAGTGCATGAGTTTCAGGGTAGAAATTTCTCGGCATAAGATTCAGGGCATGAGTTTCAGGACAGGAGAATCAGGGTTGAGTTTCAGGGCATGAGATTCAGGGCATGAGTTTCAGGGCATGAGTTTCAGTGCAGGAGTTTCAGGGCATGAGTTTCAGAGCATGAGATTCAGGACAGGAGTTTCAAGGCATGAGATTCAGGGCATGAGTTTCAGTGCATGAGTTTCAGTGCATGAGTTTGAGGGCAGGAGTTTAAAGGCATGAGATTCAGGGCATGAGTTTCAGGGCATGAGATTCAGGACAGGAATTTCAGGGCATGTGATTCAGATAATGAGTTTCTGGGCAGATGATTCAGGGCATGAGTTTCAGTGCATGAGTTTCAGTGCATGAGATTCAGGGCATCAGTTTCAGAGCAGGAGTTTCAGTGCATGAGTTTCACGGCATGATATTCACGGCATGAGATTCAGGGCATGAGCTTTAGGGTAGGTGTTTCAGTGCAAGAGTTTCAGGGCATGAGATTCAGGGCATGAGTTTCAGGGCAGGAATTTCAGGGCATGACATTCAGGGCATGAGTTTTAGGGCAGGTGTTTCAGTGCAAGAGTTTGAAGGCATGAGATTCAGGGCATGAGTTACAAGGCAGGAGATTCAAGCCAGGAGATTCAGGGCATGAGATTCGGGGCTTGAGTTTCAAGGCAGGTGTTTTAGGGCACGTATTTCAGTGCAGGAGTTTCAGGGCAGGAGATTCAGAGCATGAGTTTCTGGGCATGAGTTTCAGGGCATGAGATTCACGACATGAGTTTCAGGGCATGGGTTTCAGGTCTGTGGTTTCAGGGCTTGATATTCAGGGCAGCAGTTTCAGGGCAGAAGATTCAGGGCAGGAGATTCAGGGCAGGTGTTTCAGTGCAAGAGTTTCAGTGCAAGTGTTTCAGGGCATGTCTTTCAGTGCATGAGTTTCAGGGCAGGAGTTTCAGAGCTTGAGATTCAGGGCATGAGTTTCAGGGCAGGAGATTCACGGCTTGAGTTTAAGGTCATGAGATTTAGCGCATGAGATTCAGTGCATGAGTTTCAGGGCAGAAGTTTCAGGGCATGAGATTCAGGGCATGAGTTTCAGGGCAGGAGAATCAGGGCGTGAGTTTCACGGCATGAGATTCAGGGCATGAGTTTCAGGGCATGAGTTTCAGGGCAGGAGTTTCAGGGCATGTAATTCAGGGCGTGAGTTTCAGGATATGAGATTCATGGCATGAGTTTCAGTGCAGGAGTTTCAGGGCATGAGATTCAGTGCAGGAGTTTCAGGGCATGAGTTTCAGAGCATGAGATTCAGGACAGGAGTTTCAAGGCATGAGATTCAGGGCATGAGTTTCAGTGCATGAGTTTCAGTGCATGAGTTTGAGGGCAGGAGTTTAAAGGCATGAGATTCAGGGCATGAGTTTCAGGGCATGAGATTCAGGACAGGAATTTCAGGGCATGTGATTCAGATAATGAGTTTCTGGGCAGATGATTCAGGGCATGAGTTTCAGTGCATGAGTTTCAGTGCATGAGATTCAGGGCATCAGTTTCAGAGCAGGAGTTTCAGTGCATGAGTTTCACGGCATGATATTCACGGCATGAGATTCAGGGCATGAGTTTTAGGGTAGGTGTTTCAGTGCAAGAGTTTCAGGGCATGAGATTCAGGGCATGAGTTTCAGGGCAGGAATTTCAGGGCATGACATTCAGGGCATGAGTTTTAGGGCAGGTGTTTCAGTGCAAGAGTTTGAAGGCATGAGATTCAGGGCATGAGTTACAAGGCAGGAGATTCAGGGCATGAGATTCGGGGCTTGAGTTTCAAGGCAGGTGTTTTAGGGCACGTATTTCAGTGCAGGAGTTTCAGGGCAGGAGATTCAGAGCATGAGTTTCTGGGCATGAGTTTCAGGGCATGAGATTCACGACATGAGTTTCAGGGCATGGGTTTCAGGTCTGTGGTTTCAGGGCTTGATATTCAGGGCAGCAGTTTCAGGGCAGAAGATTCAGGGCAGGAGATTCAGGGCAGGTGTTTCAGTGCAAGAGTTTCAGTGCAAGTGTTTCAGGGCATGTCTTTCAGTGCATGAGTTTCAAGGTAGGAGATTCAGGGCATGAGATTCGGGTCTTGAGTTTCAAGGCAGGTGTTTTATGGCACGTATTTCAGTGCAGGAGATTCAGGGCAGGAGATTTAGGGCAGTTGTTTCAGTGCAAGATTTTCAGTGCAAGAGTTTCAGGGCATGTCTTTCAGTGCATGAGTTTCAGGGCAGGAGTTTCAGAGCATGAGATTCAGGGCATGAGTTTCAGGGCAGGAGATTCACGGCTTGAGTTTAAGGTCATGATATTTAGCGCATGAGATTCAGTGCATGAGTTTCAGGGTAGAAGTTTCTTGGCATAAGATTCAGGGCATGAGTTTCAGGACAGGAGAATCAGGGTTGAGTTTCAGGGCATGAGATTCAGGGCATGAGTTTCAGGGCATGAGTTTCAGTGCAGGAGTTTCAGGGCATGAGTTTCAGAGCATGAGATTCAGGACAGGAGTTTCAAGGCATGAGATTCAGGGCATGAGTTTCAGTGCATGAGTTTCAGTGCATGAGTTTGAGGGCAGGAGTTTAAAGGCATGAGATTCAGGGCATGAGTTTCAGGGCATGAGATTCAGGACAGGAATTTCAAGGCATGTGATTCAGATAATGAGTTTCTGGGCAGATGATTCAGGGCATGAGTTTCAGTGCATGAGTTTCAGTGCATGAGATTCAGGGCATCAGTTTCAGAGCAGGAGTTTCAGTGCATGAGTTTCACGGCATGATATTCACGGCATGAGATTCAGGGCATGAGTTTTAGGGTAGGTGTTTCAGTGCAAGAGTTTCAGGGCATGAGATTCAGGGCATGAGTTTCAGGGCAGGAATTTCAGGGCATGACATTCAGGGCATGAGTTTTAGGGCAGGTGTTTCAGTGCAAGAGTTTGAAGGCATGAGATTCAGCGCATGAGTTACAAGGCAGGAGATTCAGGGCAGGAGATTCAGGGCATGAGATTCGGGGCTTGAGTTTCAAGGCAGGTGTTTTAGGGCACGTATTTCAGTGCAGGAGATTCAGGGCAGGAGATTCAGAGCATGAGTTTCTGGGCATGAGTTTCAGGGCATGAGATTCACGACATGAGTTTCAGGGCATGGGTTTCTGGTCTGTGGTTTCAGGGCTTGATATTCAGGGCAGCAGTTTCAGGGTAGAAGATTCAGTGCAGGAGATTCAGGGCAGGTGTTTCAGTGCAAGAGTTTCAGTGCAAGTGTTTCAGGGCATGTCTTTCAGTGCATGTGTTTCAGGGCAGGAGTTTCAGAGCTTGAGATTCAGGGCATGAGTTTCAGGGCAGGAGATTCACGGCTTGAGTTTAAGGTCATGAGATTTAGCGCATGAGATTCAGTGCATGAGTTTCAGGGCAGGAGAATCTGGGCGTGAGTTTCACGGCATGAGATTCAGGGCATGAGTTTCAGGTAAGGAGTTTCAGGGCATGTAATTCAGGGCGTGAGTTTCAGGATATGAGATTCATGGCATGAGTTTCAGTGCAGGAGTTTCAGGGCATGAGATTCAGGGCATGAGTTTCAGGGCATGAGATTCAGGACAGGAGTTTCAAGGCATGAAATTCAGGGCATGAGTTTCAGTGCATGAGTTTCAGGGCAGGAGTTTCAGGTTATGAGATTTAGGGCATGAGTTTCAGTGCATGAGATTCAGGGCTTGAGTTTCAGGGCATGAGGTTCAGGGCATGAGTTTCAGTGCATGAGATTCAGGGCATGAGTTTCAGGGCATGAGGTTCAGGGCATGAGTTTCAGTGCTTGAGATTCAGTGCATCAGTTTCAGGGCAGGAGTTTCAGTGCACGAGTTTCACGGCATGAGATTCAGGGCATGAGTTTCAGGGCAGGTGATTCAGGGCAGGTGTTTCAGGACATGAGATTCAGGGCATGAGTTTCAAGGCAGGAGATTCAGGGCAGGAGTTTCATTGCAGGAGTTTCGGAGCATGAGATTCAGGGCATGAGATTCAGGGCATGAGTTTCAGGGCAGGAGATTCAGAGCAGGAGTTTCAAGGCATGAGATTCAGGCATGAGTTTCAGTGCATGAGCTTGAGGGCATGAGATTCAGAGCATGAAATTCAGGGCATGAGTTTCAGTACATGAGTTTCAGGGCATGAGTTTCAGGTCTGTGGTTTCCGGGCTTGAGATTCAGCGCAGAAGTTTCAGAGCAGCAGTGTCAGGGCATGAGATTCAGGGCATGAGTTTCTGGGCAGGTGATTCAGGGCAGGAGTTTCAGGGTATGAGATTCAGGGCATGAGTTTCAGGGCATGTGATTCAGATAATGAGTTTCTGGGCAGATGATTCAGGGCATGAGTTTCAGTGCATGAGTTTCAGTGCATGAGATTCAGGGCATCAGTTTCAGAGCAGGAGTTTCAGTGCATGAGTTTCACGGCATGATATTCACGGCATGAGATTCAGGGCATGAGTTTTAGGGTAGGTGTTTCAGTGCAAGAGTTTCAGGGCATGAGATTCAGGGCATGAGTTTCAGGGCAGGAATTTAAGGGCATGACATTCAGGGCATGAGTTTTAGGGCAGGTGTTTCAGTGCAAGAGTTTGAAGGCATGAGATTCAGCGCATGAGTTACAAGGCAGGAGATTCAGGGCAGGAGATTCAGGGCATGAGATTCGGGGCTTGAGTTTCAAGGCAGGTGTTTTAGGGCACGTATTTCAGTGCAGGAGTTTCAGGGCAGGAGATTCAGAGCATGAGTTTCTGGGCATGAGTTTCAGGGCATGAGATTCACGACATGAGTTTCAGGGCATGGGTTTCAGGTCTGTGGTTTCAGGGCTTGATATTCAGGGCAGCAGTTTCAGGGTAGAAGATTCAGTGCAGGAGATTCAGGGCAGGTGTTTCAGTGCAAGAGTTTCAGTGCAAGTGTTTCAGGGCATGTCTTTCAGTGCATGAGTTTCAGGGCAGGAGTTTCAGAGCTTGAGATTCAGGGCATGAGTTTCAGGGCAGGAGATTCACGGCTTGAGTTTAAGGTCATGAGATTTAGCGCATGAGATTCAGTGCATGAGTTTCAGGGCAGGAGAATCTGGGCGTGAGTTTCATGGCATGAGATTCAGGGCATGAGTTTCAGGTAAGGAGTTTCAGGGCATGTAATTCAGGGCGTGAGTTTCAGGATATGAGATTCATGGCATGAGTTTCAGTGCAGGAGTTTCAGGGCATGAGATTCAGGGCATGAGTTTCAGGGCATGAGATTCAGGACAGGAGTTTCAAGGCATGAAATTCAGGGCATGAGTTTCAGTGCATGAGTTTCAGGGCAGGAGTTTCAGGTTATGAGATTTAGCGCATGAGTTTCAGTGCATGAGATTCAGGGCTTGAGTTTCAGGGCATGAGGTTCAGGGCATGAGTTTCAGTGCATGAGATTCAGGGCATGAGTTTCAGGGCATGAGGTTCAGGGCATGAGTTTCAGTGCTTGAGATTCAGTGCATCAGTTTCAGGGCAGGAGTTTCAGTGCACGAGTTTCACGGCATGAGATTCAGGGCATGAGTTTCAGGGCATGAGTTTCAGGGCAGGAGTTTCAGGGCATGTAATTCAGGGCGTGAGTTTCAGGATATGAGATTCATGGCATGAGTTTCAGTGCAGGAGTTTCAGGGCATGAGATTCAGTGCAGGAGTTTCAGGGCATGAGTTTCAGAGCATGAGATTCAGGACAGGAGTTTCAAGGCATGAGATTCAGGGCATGAGTTTCAGTGCATGAGTTTCAGTGCATGAGTTTGAGGGCAGGAGTTTAAAGGCATGAGATTCAGGGCATGAGTTTCAGGGCATGAGATTCAGGACAGGAATTTCGGGGCATGTGATTCAGATAATGAGTTTCTGGGCAGATGATTCAGGGCATGAGTTTCAGTGCATGAGTTTCAGTGCATGAGATTCAGGGCATCAGTTTCAGAGCAGGAGTTTCAGTGCATGAGTTTCACGGCATGATATTCACGGCATGAGATTCAGGGCATGAGTTTTAGGGTAGGTGTTTCAGTGCAAGAGTTTCAGGGCATGAGATTCAGGGCATGAGTTTCAGGGCAGGAATTTCAGGGCATGACATTCAGGGCATGAGTTTTAGGGCAGGTGTTTCAGTGCAAGAGTTTGAAGGCATGAGATTCAGCGCATGAGTTACAAGGCAGGAGATTCAGGGCAGGAGATTCAGGGCATGAGATTCGGGGCTTGAGTTTCAAGGCAGGTGTTTTAGGGCACGTATTTCAGTGCAGGAGTTTCAGGGCAGGAGATTCAGAGCATGAGTTTCTGGGCATGAGTTTCAGGGCATGAGATTCACGACATGAGTTTCAGGGCATGGGTTTCAGGTCTGTGGTTTCAGGGCTTGATATTCAGGGCAGCAGTTTCAGGGTAGAAGATTCAGGGCAGGAGATTCAGGGCAGGTGTTTCAGTGCAAGAGTTTCAGTGCAAGTGTTTCAGGGCATGTCTTTCAGTGCATGAGTTTCAAGGTAGGAGATTCAGGGCATGAGATTCGGGTCTTGAGTTTCAAGGCAGGTGTTTTATGGCACGTATTTCAGTGCAGGAGATTCAGGGCAGGAGATTTAGGGCAGTTGTTTCAGTGCAAGATTTTCAGTGCAAGAGTTTCAGGGCATGTCTTTCAGTGCATGAGTTTCAGGGCAGGAGTTTCAGAGCATGAGATTCAGGGCATGAGTTTCAGGTCAGGAGATTCACGGCTTGAGTTTAAGGTCATGATATTTAGCGCATGAGATTCAGTGCATGAGTTTCAGGGTAGAAGTTTCTTGGCATAAGATTCAGGGCATGTGTTTCAGGACAGGAGAATCAGGGTTGAGTTTCAGGGCATGAGATTCAGGGCATGAGTTTCAGGGCATGAGTTTCAGTGCAGGAGTTTCAGGGCATGAGTTTCAGAGCATGAGATTCAGGACAGGAGTTTCAAGGCATGAGATTCAGGGCATGAGTTTCAGTGCATGAGTTTCAGTGCATGAGTTTGAGGGCAGGAGTTTAAAGGCATGAGATTCAGGGCATGAGTTTCAGGGCATGAGATTCAGGACAGGAATTTCAAGGCATGTGATTCAGATAATGAGTTTCTGGGCAGATGATTCAGGGCATGAGTTTCAGTGCATGAGTTTCAGTGCATGAGATTCAGGGCATCAGTTTCAGAGCAGGAGTTTCAGTGCATGAGTTTCACGGCATGATATTCACGGCATGAGATTCAGGGCATGAGTTTTAGGGTAGGTGTTTCAGTGCAAGAGTTTCAGGGCATGAGATTCAGGGCATGAGTTTCAGGGCAGGAATTTCAGTGCATGACATTCAGGGCATGAGTTTTAGGGCAGGTGTTTCAGTGCAAGAGTTTGAAGGCATGAGATTCAGCGCATGAGTTACAAGGCAGGAGATTCAGGGCAGGAGATTCAGGGCATGAGATTCGGGGCTTGAGTTTCAAGGCAGGTGTTTTAGGGCACGTATTTCAGTGCAGGAAATTCAGGGCAGGAGATTCAGAGCATGAGTTTCTGGGCATGAGTTTCAGGGCATGAGATTCACGACATGAGTTTCAGGGCATGGGTTTCTGGTCTGTGGTTTCAGGGCTTGATATTCAGGGCAGCAGTTTCAGGGTAGAAGATTCAGTGCAGGAGATTCAGGGCAGGTGTTTCAGTGCATGAGTTTCAGTGCAAGTGTTTCAGGGCATGTCTTTCAGTGCATGTGTTTCAGGGCAGGAGTTTCAGAGCTTGAGATTCAGGGCATGAGTTTCAGGGCAGGAGATTCACGGCTTGAGTTTAAGGTCATGAGATTTAGCGCATGAGATTCAGTGCATGAGTTTCAGGGCAGGAGAATCTGGGCGTGAGTTTCACGGCATGAGATTCAGGGCATGAGTTTCAGGGCAGGAGTTTCAGGGCATGTAATTCAGGGCGTGAGTTTCAGGATATGAGATTCATGGCATGAGTTTCAGTGCAGGAGTTTCAGGGCATGAGATTCAGGGCATGAGTTTCAGGGCATGAGATTCAGGACAGGAGTTTCAAGGCATGAAATTCAGGGCATGAGTTTCAGTGCATGAGTTTCAGGGCAGGAGTTTCAGGTTATGAGATTTAGGGCATGAGTTTCAGTGCATGAGATTCAGGGCTTGAGTTTCAGGGCATGAGGTTCAGGGCATGAGTTTCAGTGCATGAGATTCAGGGCATGAGTTTCAGGGCATGAGGTTCAGGGCATGAGTTTCAGTGCTTGAGATTCAGTGCATCAGTTTCAGGGCAGGAGTTTCAGTGCACGAGTTTCACGGCATGAGATTCAGGGCATGAGTTTCAGGGCAGGTGATTCAGGGCAGGTGTTTCAGGACATGAGATTCAGGGCATGAGTTTCAAGGCAGGAGATTCAGGGCAGGAGTTTCATTGCAGGAGTTTCGGAGCATGAGATTCAGGGCATGAGATTCAGGGCATGAGTTTCAGGGCAGGAGATTCAGAGCAGGAGTTTCAAGGCATGAGATTCAGGGCATGAGTTTCAGTGCATGAGCTTGAGGGCATGAGATTCAGAGCATGAAATTCAGGGCATGAGTTTCAGTACATGAGTTTCAGGGCATGAGTTTCAGGTCTGTGGTTTCCGGGCTTGAGATTCAGCGCAGAAGTTTCAGAGCAGCAGTGTCAGGGCATGAGATTCAGGGCATGAGTTTCAGGGCAGGTGATTCAGGGCAGGAGTTTCAGGGTATGAGATTCAGGGCATGAGTTTCAGGGTAGGAGAATCAGGGTTGAGTTTCAGGGCATGAGATTCAGGGCATGAGTTTCAGGGCATGAGTTTCAGGGCATGAGTTTCAGGGCAGGAGTTTCAGGGCATGTAATTCAGGGCGTGAATTTCAGGATATGAGATTCATGGCATGAGTTTCAGTGCAGGAGTTTCAGGGCATGAGATTCAGGGCTTGAGTTTCAGGGCATGAGATTCACGACATGAGTTTCAGGGCATGGGTTTCAGGTCTGTGGTTTCAGGGCTTGATATTCAGGGCAGCAGTTTCAGGGTAGAAGATTCAGGGCAGGAGATTCAGGGCAGGTGTTTCAGTGCAAGAGTTTCAGTGCAAGTGTTTCAGGGCATGTCTTTCAGTGCATGAGTTTCAAGGCAGGAGATTCAGGGCATGAGATTCGGGTCTTGAGTTTCAAGGCAGGTGTTTTATGGCACGTATTTCAGTGCAGGAGATTCAGGGCAGGAGATTTAGGGCAGTTGTTTCAGTGCAAGATTTTCAGTGCAAGAGTTTCAGGGCATGTCTTTCAGTGCATGAGTTTCAGGGCAGGAGTTTCAGAGCATGAGATTCAGGGCATGAGTTTCAGGGCAGGAAATTCACGGCTTGAGTTTAAGGTCATGATATTTAGCGCATGAGATTCAGTGCATGAGTTTCAGGTAGAAGTTTCTTGGCATAAGATTCAGGGCATGAGTTTCAGGACAGGAGAATCAGGGTTGAGTTTCAGGGCATGAGATTCAGGGCATGAGTTTCAGGGCATGAGTTTCAGTGCAGGAGTTTCAGGGCATGAGTTTCAGAGCATGAGATTCAGGACAGGAGTTTCAAGGCATGAGATTCAGGGCATGAGTTTCAGTGCATGAGTTTCAGTGCATGAGTTTGAGGGCAGGAGTTTAAAGGCATGAGATTCAGGGCATGAGTTTCAGGGCATGAGATTCAGGACAGGAATTTCAGGGCATGTGATTCAGATAATGAGTTTCTGGGCAGATGATTCAGGGCATGAGTTTCAGTGCATGAGTTTCAGTGCATGAGATTCAGGGCATCAGTTTCAGAGCAGGAGTTTCAGTGCATGAGTTTCACGGCATGATATTCACGGCATGAGATTCAGGGCATGAGTTTTAGGGTAGGTGTTTCAGTGCAAGAGTTTCAGGGCATGAGATTCAGGGCATGAGTTTCAGGGCAGGAATTTCAGGGCATGACATTCAGGGCATGAGTTTTAGGGCAGGTGTTTCAGTGCAAGAGTTTGAAGGCATGAGATTCAGCGCATGAGTTACAAGGCAGGAGATTCAGGGCAGGAGATTCAGGGCATGAGATTCGGGGCTTGAGTTTCAAGGCAGGTGTTTTAGGGCACTTTTTCAGTGCAGGAGTTTCAGGGCAGGAGATTCAGAGCATGAGTTTCTGGGCATGAGTTTCAGGGCATGAGATTCACGACATGAGTTTCAGGGCATGGGTTTCTGGTCTGTGGTTTCAGGGCTTGATATTCAGGGCAGCAGTTTCAGGGTAGAAGATTCAGTGCAGGAGATTCAGGGCAGGTGTTTCAGTGCAAGAGTTTCAGTGCAAGTGTTTCAGGGCATGTCTTTCAGTGCATGAGTTTCAGGGCAGGAGTTTCAGAGCTTGAGATTCAGGGCATGAGTTTCAGGGCAGGAGATTCACGGCTTGAGTTTAAGGTCATGAGATTTAGCGCATGAGATTCAGTGCATGAGTTTCAGGGCAGAAGTTTCAGGGCATGAGATTCAGGGCATGAGTTTCAGGGCAGGAGAATCAGGGCGTGAGTTTCACGGCATGAGATTCAGGGCATGAGTTTCAGGGCAGGAGTTTCAGGGCATGTAATTCAGGGCGTGAGTTTCAGGATATGAGATTCATGGCATGAGTTTCAGTGCAGGAGTTTCAGGGCATGAGATTCAGGGCATGAGTTTCAGGGCATGAGATTCAGGACAGGAGTTTCAAGGCATGAAATTCAGGGCATGAGTTTCAGTGCATGAGTTTCAGGGCAGGAGTTTCAGGTTATGAGATTTAGGGCATGAGTTTCAGTGCATGAGATTCAGGGCTTGAGTTTCAGGGCATGAGGTTCAGGGCATGAGTTTCAGTGCATGAGATTCAGGGCATGAGTTTCAGGGCATGAGGTTCAGGGCATGAGTTTCAGTGCTTGAGATTCAGTGCATCAGTTTCAGGGCAGGAGTTTCAGTGCACGAGTTTCACGGCATGAGATTCAGGGCATGAGTTTCAGGGCAGGTGATTCAGGGCAGGAGTTTCAGGACATGAGATTCAGGGCATGAGTTTCAAGGCAGGAGATTCAGGGCAGGAGTTTCATTGCAGGAGTTTCAGAGCATGAGATTCAGGGCATGAGATTCAGGGCATGAGTTTCAGGGCAGGAGATTCAGAGCAGGAGTTTCAAGGCATGAGATTCAGGGCATGAGTTTCAGTGCATGAGCTTGAGGGCATGAGATTCAGAGCATGAAATTCAGGGCATGAGTTTCAGTACATGAGTTTCAGGGCATGAGTTTCAGGTCTGTGGTTTCCGGGCTTGAGATTCAGCGCAGAAGTTTCAGAGCAGCAGTGTCAGGGCATGAGATTCAGGGCATGAGTTTCAGGGCAGGTGATTCAGGGCAGGAGTTTCAGGGTATGAGATTCAGGGCATGAGTTTCAGGGCATGTGATTCAGATAATGAGTTTCTGGGCAGATGATTCAGGGCATGAGTTTCAGTGCATGAGTTTCAGTGCATGAGATTCAGGGCATCAGTTTCAGAGCAGGAGTTTCAGTGCATGAGTTTCACGGCATGATATTCACGGCATGAGATTCAGGGCATGAGTTTTAGGGTAGGTGTTTCAGTGCAAGAGTTTCAGGGCATGAGATTCAGGGCATGAGTTTCAGGGCAGGAATTTCAGGGCATGACATTCAGGGCATGAGTTTTAGGGCAGGTGTTTCAGTGCAAGAGTTTGAAGGCATGAGATTCAGCGCATGAGTTTCAAGGCAGGAGATTCAGGGCAGGAGATTCAAGGCATGAGATTCGGGGCTTGAGTTTCAAGGCAGGTGTTTTAGGGCACGTATTTCAGTGCAGGAGTTTCAGGGCAGGAGATTCAGAGCATGAGTTTCTGGGCATGAGTTTCAGGGCATGAGATTCACAACATGAGTTTCAGGGCATGGGTTTCAGGTCTGTGGTTTCAGGGCTTGATATTCAGGGCAGCAGTTTCAGGGTAGAAGATTCAGTGCAGGAGATTCAGGGCAGGTGTTTCAGTGCAAGAGTTTCAGTGCATGTGTTTCAGGGCATGTCTTTCAGTGTATGAGTTTCAGGGCAGGAGTTTCAGAGCTTGAGATTCAGGGCATGAGTTTCAGGGCAGGTGATTCAGGGCAGGAGTTTCAGGGTATGAGATTCAGGGCATGAGTTTCAGGGTAGGAGAATCAGGGTTGAGTTTCAGGGCATGAGATTCAGGGCATGAGTTTCAGGGCATGAGTTTCAGGGCATGAGTTTCAGGGCAGGAGTTTCAGGGCATGTAATTCAGGGCGTGAGTTTCAGGATATGAGATTCATGGCATGAGTTTCAGTGCAGGAGTTTCAGGGCATGAGATTCAGGGCTTGAGTTTCAGGGCATGAGATTCACGACATGAGTTTCAGGGCATGGGTTTCAGGTCTGTGGTTTCAGGGCTTGATATTCAGGGCAGCAGTTTCAGGGTAGAAGATTCAGGGCAGGAGATTCAGGGCAGGTGTTTCAGTGCAAGAGTTTCAGTGCAAGTGTTTCAGGGCATGTCTTTCAGTGCATGAGTTTCAAGGCAGGAGATTCAGGGCATGAGATTCGGGTCTTGAGTTTCAAGGCAGGTGTTTTATGGCATGTATTTCAGTGCAGGAGATTCAGGGCAGGAGATTTAGGGCAGTTGTTTCAGTGCAAGATTTTCAGTGCAAGAGTTTCAGGGCATGTCTTTCAGTGCATGAGTTTCAGGGCAGGAGTTTCAGAGCATGAGATTCAGGGCATGAGTTTCAGGGCAGGAAATTCACGGCTTGAGTTTAAGGTCATGATATTTAGCGCATGAGATTCAGTGCATGAGTTTCAGGGTAGAAGTTTCTTGGCATAAGATTCAGGGCATGAGTTTCAGGACAGGAGAATCAGGGTTGAGTTTCAGGGCATGAGATTCAGGGCATGAGTTTCAGGGCATGAGTTTCAGTGCAGGAGTTTCAGGGCATGAGTTTCAGAGCATGAGATTCAGGACAGGAGTTTCAAGGCATGAGATTCAGGGCATGAGTTTCAGTGCATGAGTTTCAGTGCATGAGTTTGAGGGCAGGAGTTTAAAGGCATGAGATTCAGGGCATGAGTTTCAGGGCATGAGATTCAGGACAGGAATTTCAGGGCATGTGATTCAGATAATGAGTTTCTGGGCAGATGATTCAGGGCATGAGTTTCAGTGCATGAGTTTCAGTGCATGAGATTCAGGGCATCAGTTTCAGAGCAGGAGTTTCAGTGCATGAGTTTCACGGCATGATATTCACGGCATGAGATTCAGGGCATGAGTTTTAGGGTAGGTGTTTCAGTGCAAGAGTTTCAGGGCATGAGATTCAGGGCATGAGTTTCAGGGCAGGAATTTCAGGGCATGACATTCAGGGCATGAGTTTTAGGGCAGGTGTTTCAGTGCAAGAGTTTGAAGGCATGAGATTCAGCGCATGAGTTACAAGGCAGGAGATTCAGGGCAGGAGATTCAGGGCATGAGATTCGGGGCTTGAGTTTCAAGGCAGGTGTTTTAGGGCACTTTTTCAGTGCAGGAGTTTCAGGGCAGGAGATTCAGAGCATGAGTTTCTGGGCATGAGTTTCAGGGCATGAGATTCACGACATGAGTTTCAGGGCATGGGTTTCTGGTCTGTGGTTTCAGGGCTTGATATTCAGGGCAGCAGTTTCAGGGTAGAAGATTCAGTGCAGGAGATTCAGGGCAGGTGTTTAAGTGCAAGAGTTTCAGTGCAAGTGTTTCAGGGCATGTCTTTCAGTGCATGAGTTTCAGGGCAGGAGTTTCAGAGCTTGAGATTCAGGGCATGAGTTTCAGGGCAGGAGATTCACGGCTTGAGTTTAAGGTCATGAGATTTAGCGCATGAGATTCAGTGCATGAGTTTCAGGGCAGAAGTTTCAGGGCATGAGATTCAGGGCATGAGTTTCAGGGCAGGAGAATCAGGGCGTGAGTTTCACGGCATGAGATTCAGGGCATGAGTTTCAGGGCAGGATTTTCAGGCATGTAATTCAGGGCGTGAGTTTCAGGATATGAGATTCATGGCATGAGTTTCAGTGCAGGAGTTTCAGGGCATGAGATTCAGGGCATGAGTTTCAGGGCATGAGATTCAGGACAGGAGTTTCAAGGCATGAAATTCAGGGCATGAGTTTCAGTGCATGAGTTTCAGGGCAGGAGTTTCAGGTTATGAGATTTAGGGCATGAGTTTCAGTGCATGAGATTCAGGGCTTGAGTTTCAGGGCATGAGGTTCAGGGCATGAGTTTCAGTGCATGAGATTCAGGGCATGAGTTTCAGGGCATGAGGTTCAGGGCATGAGTTTCAGTGCTTGAGATTCAGTGCATCAGTTTCAGGGCAGGAGTTTCAGTGCACGAGTTTCACGGCATGAGATTCAGGGCATGAGTTTCAGGGCAGGTGATTCAGGGCAGGAGTTTCAGGACATGAGATTCAGGGCATGAGTTTCAAGGCAGGAGATTCAGGGCAGGAGTTTCATTGCAGGAGTTTCAGAGCATGAGATTCAGGGCATGAGATTCAGGGCATGAGTTTCAGGGCAGGAGATTCAGAGCAGGAGTTTCAAGGCATGAGATTCAGGGCATGAGTTTCAGTGCATGAGCTTGAGGGCATGAGATTCAGAGCATGAAATTCAGGGCATGAGTTTCAGTACATGAGTTTCAGGGCATGAGTTTCAGGTCTGTGGTTTCCGGGCTTGAGATTCAGCGCAGAAGTTTCAGAGCAGCAGTGTCAGGGCATGAGATTCAGGGCATGAGTTTCAGGGCAGGTGATTCAGGGCAGGAGTTTCAGGGTATGAGATTCAGGGCATGAGTTTCAGGGTAGGAGAATCAGGGTTGAGTTTCAGGGCATGAGATTCAGGGCATGAGTTTCAGGGCATGAGTTTCAGGGCAGGTGATTCAGGGCAGGAGTTTCAGGGTATGAGATTCAGGGCATGAGTTTCAGGGCATGTGATTCAGATAATGAGTTTCTGGGCAGATGATTCAGGGCATGAGTTTCAGTGCATGAGTTTCAGTGCATGAGATTCAGGGCATCAGTTTCAGAGCAGGAGTTTCAGTGCATGAGTTTCACGGCATGATATTCACGGCATGAGATTCAGGGCATGAGTTTTAGGGTAGGTGTTTCAGTGCAAGAGTTTCAGGGCATGAGATTCAGGGCATGAGTATCAGGGCAGGAATTTCAGGGCATGACATTCAGGGCATGAGTTTTAGGGCAGGTGTTTCAGTGCAAGAGTTTGAAGGCATGAGATTCAGCGCATGAGTTTCAAGGCAGGAGATTCAGGGCAGGAGATTCAGGGCATGAGATTCGGGGCTTGAGTTTCAAGGCAGGTGTTTTAGGGCACGTATTTCAGTGCAGGAGTTTCAGGGCAGGAGATTCAGAGCATGAGTTTCTGGGCATGAGTTTCAGGGCATGAGATTCACAACATGAGTTTCAGGGCATGGGTTTCTGGTCTGTGGTTTCAGGGCTTGATATTCAGGGCAGCAGTTTCAGGGTAGAAGATTCAGTGCAGGAGATTCAGGGCAGGTGTTTCAGTGCAAGAGTTTCAGTGCATGTGTTTCAGGGCATGTCTTTCAGTGCATGAGTTTCAGGGCAGGAGTTTCAGAGCTTGAGATTCAGGGCATGAGTTTCAGGGCAGGAGATTCACGGCTTGAGTTTAAGGTCATGAGATTTAGCGCATGAGATTCAGTGCATGAGTTTCAGGGCAGGAGAATCTGGGCGTGAGTTTCACGGCATGAGATTCAGGGCATGAGTTTCAGGTAAGGAGTTTCAGGGCATGTAATTCAGGGCGTGAGTTTCAGGATATGAGATTCATGGCATGAGTTTCAGTGCAGGAGTTTCAGGGCATGAGATTCAGGGCATGAGTTTCAGGGCATGAGATTCAGGACAGGAGTTTCAAGGCATGAAATTCAGGGCATGAGTTTCAGTGCATGAGTTTCAGGGCAGGAGTTTCAGGTTATGAGATTTAGGGCATGAGTTTCAGTGCATGAGATTCAGGGCTTGAGTTTCAGGGCATGAGGTTCAGGGCATGAGTTTCAGTGCATGAGATTTAGGGCATGAGTTTCAGGGCATGATTTTCAGGGCAGGAGATTCAGGGCAGGTGTTTCAGTGCAGGAGTTTCAGGGCATGAGATTCAGGGCATGAGATTCAGGGCATGAGTTTCAGGACAGGAGATTCAGTGCACGAGTTTCACGGCATGAGATTCAGGGCATGAGTTTCAGGGCGGGTGATTCAGGGCAGGAGTTTCAGGACATGAGATTCAGGGCATGAGTTTCAAGGCAGGAGATTCAGGGCAGGAGTTTCATTGTAGGAGTTTCAGAGCATGACATTCAGGGCATGAGATTCAGGGCATGAGTTTCAGGGCAGGAGATTCAGAGCAGGAGTTTCAAGGCATGAGATTCAGGGCATGAGTTTCAGTGCATGAGCTTGAGGGCATGAGATTCAGAGCATGAAATTCAGGGCATGAGTTTCAGTACATGAGTTTCAGGGCATGAGTTTCAGGTCTGTGGTTTCCGGGCTTGAGATTCAGCGCAGAAGTTTCAGAGCAGCAGTGTCAGGGCATGAGATTCAGGGCATGAGTTTCAGGGCAGGTGATTCAGGGCAGGAGTTTCAGGGTATGAGATTCAGGGCATGAGTTTCAGGGTAGAAGTTTCTTGGCATAAGATTCAGGGCATGAGTTTCAGGATAGGAGAATCAGGGTTGAGTTTCAGGGCATGAGATTCAGGGCATGAGTTTCAGGGCATGAGTTTCAGGGCATGAGTTTCAGGGCAGGAGTTTCAGGGCATGTAATTCAGGGCGTGAGTTTCAGGATATGAGATTCATGGCATGAGTTTCAGTGCAGGAGTTTCAGGGCATGAGATTCAGGGCTTGAGTTTCAGGGCATGAGATGCACGACATGAGTTTCAGGGCATGGGTTTCAGGTCTGTGGTTTCAGGGCTTGATATTCAGGGCAGCAGTTTCAGGGTAGAAGATTCAGGGCAGGAGATTTAGGGCAGGTGTTTCAGTGCAAGAGTTTCAGTGCAAGTGTTTCAGGGCATGTCTTTCAGTGCATGAGTTTCAAGGCAGGAGATTCAGGGCATGAGATTCGGGTCTTGAGTTTCAAGGCAGGTGTTTTATGGCACGTATTTCAGTGCAGGAGATTCAGGGCAGGAGATTTAGGGCAGTTGTTTCAGTGCAAGATTTTCAGTGCAAGAGTTTCAGGGCATGTCTTTCAGTGCATGAGTTTCAGGGCAGGAGTTTCAGAGCATGAGATTCAGGGCATGAGTTTCAGGGCAGGAAATTCACGGCTTGAGTTTAAGGTCATGATATTTAGCGCATGAGATTCAGTGCATGAGTTTCAGGGTAGAAGTTTCTTGGCATAAGATTCAGGGCATGAGTTTCAGGACAGGAGAATCAGGGTTGAGTTTCAGGGCATGAGATTCAGGGCATGAGTTTCAGGGCATGAGTTTCAGTGCAGGAGTTTCAGGGCATGAGTTTCAGAGCATGAGATTCAGGACAGGAGTTTCAAGGCATGAGATTCAGGGCATGAGTTTCAGTGCATGAGTTTCAGTGCATGAGTTTGAGGGCAGGAGTTTAAAGGCATGAGATTCAGGGCATGAGTTTCAGGGCATGAGATTCAGGACAGGAATTTCAGGGCATGTGATTCAGATAATGAGTTTCTGGGCAGATGATTCAGGGCATGAGTTTCAGTGCATGAGTTTCAGTGCATGAGATTCAGGGCATCAGTTTCAGAGCAGGAGTTTCAGTGCATGAGTTTCACGGCATGATATTCACGGCATGAGATTCAGGGCATGAGTTTTAGGGTAGGTGTTTCAGTGCAAGAGTTTCAGGGCATGAGATTCAGGGCATGAGTTTCAGGGCAGGAATTTCAGGGCATGACATTCAGGGCATGAGTTTTAGGGCAGGTGTTTCAGTGCAAGAGTTTGAAGGCATGAGATTCAGCGCATGAGTTACAAGGCAGGAGATTCAGGGCAGGAGATTCAGGGCATGAGATTCGGGGCTTGAGTTTCAAGGCAGGTGTTTTAGGGCACTTTTTCAGTGCAGGAGTTTCAGGGCAGGAGATTCAGAGCATGAGTTTCTGGGCATGAGTTTCAGGGCATGAGATTCACGACATGAGTTTCAGGGCATGGGTTTCTGGTCTGTGGTTTCAGGGCTTGATATTCAGGGCAGCAATTTCAGGGTAGAAGATTCAGTGCAGGAGATTCAGGGCAGGTGTTTCAGTGCAAGAGTTTCAGTGCAAGTGTTTCAGGGCATGTCTTTCAGTGCATGAGTTTCAGGGCAGGAGTTTCAGAGCTTGAGATTCAGGGCATGAGTTTCAGGGCAGGAGATTCACGGCTTGAGTTTAAGGTCATGAGATTTAGCGCATGAGATTCAGTGCATGAGTTTCAGGGCAGAAGTTTCAGGGCATGAGATTCAGGGCATGAGTTTCAGGGCAGGAGAATCAGGGCGTGAGTTTCACGGCATGAGATTCAGGGCATGAGTTTCAGGGCAGGAGTTTCAGGGCATGTAATTCAGGGCGTGAGTTTCAGGATATGAGATTCATGGCATGAGTTTCAGTGCAGGAGTTTCAGGGCATGAGATTCAGGGCATGAGTTTCAGGGCATGAGATTCAGGACAGGAGTTTCAAGGCATGAAATTCAGGGCATGAGTTTCAGTGCATGAGTTTCAGGGCAGGAGTTTCAGGTTATGAGATTTAGGGCATGAGTTTCAGTGCATGAGATTCAGGGCTTGAGTTTCAGGGCATGAGGTTCAGGGCATGAGTTTCAGTGCATGAGATTCAGGGCATGAGTTTCAGGGCATGAGGTTCAGGGCATGAGTTTCAGTGCTTGAGATTCAGTGCATCAGTTTCAGGGCAGGAGTTTCAGTGCACGAGTTTCACGGCATGAGATTCAGGGCATGAGTTTCAGGGCAGGTGATTCAGGGCAGGAGTTTCAGGACATGAGATTCAGGGCATGAGTTTCAAGGCAGGAGATTCAGGGCAGGAGTTTCATTGCAGGAGTTTCAGAGCATGAGATTCAGGGCATGAGATTCAGGGCATGAGTTTCAGGGCAGGAGATTCAGAGCAGGAGTTTCAAGGCATGAGATTCAGGGCATGAGTTTCAGTGCATGAGCTTGAGGGCATGAGATTCAGAGCATGAAATTCAGGGCATGAGTTTCAGTACATGAGTTTCAGAGCATGAGTTTCAGGTCTGTGGTTTCCGGGCTTGAGATTCAGCGCAGAAGTTTCAGAGCAGCAGTGTCAGGGCATGAGATTCAGGGCATGAGTTTCAGGGCAGGTGATTCAGGGCAGGAGTTTCAGGGTATGAGATTCAGGGCATGAGTTTCAGGGTAGAAGTTTCTTGGCATAAGATTCAGGGCATGAGTTTCAGGACAGGAGAATCAGGGTTGAGTTTCAGGGCATGAGATTCAGGGCATGAGTTTCAGGGCATGAGTTTCAGGGCATGAGTTTCAGGGCAGGAGTTTCAGGGCATGTAATTCAGGGCGTGAGTTTCAGGATATGAGATTCATGGCATGAGTTTCAGTGCAGGAGTTTCAGGGCATGAGATTCAGGGCTTGAGTTGCAGGGCATGAAATTCAGGACAGGAGTTTCAAGGCATGAGATTCAGGGTATGAGTTTCAGTGCATGAGTTTCAGTGCATGAGTTTGAGGGCAGGAGTTTAAAGGCATGAGATTCAGGGCATGAGATTCAGGGCAGGAATTTCAGGTCATGTGATTCAGGGCATGAGTTTCTGGGCAGATGATTCAAGGCAGGAGTTTTAGGACATGTGAATCAGGGCATGAGTTTCAGTGCAGGAGATTCACGGCAGGTGTTTCAGTGCAAGAGTTTCAGTGCAAGTGTTTCAGGGCATGTCTTTCAGTGCATGAGTTTCAGGGCAGGAGTTTCAGAGCTTGAGATTCAGGGCATGAGTTTCAGGGCAGGAGATTCACGGCTTGAGTTTAAGGTCATGAGATTTAGCGCATGAGATTCAGTGCATGAGTTTCAGGGCAGAAGTTTCAGGGCATGAGATTCAGGGCATGAGTTTCAGGGCAGGAGAATCAGGGCGTGAGTTTCACGGCATGAGATTCAGGGCATGAGTTTCAGGGCAGGAGTTTCAGGGCATGTAATTCAGGGCGTGAGTTTCAGGATATGAGATTCATGGCATGAGTTTCAGTGCAGGAGTTTCAGGGCATGAGATTCAGGGCATGAGTTTCAGGGCATGAGATTCAGGACAGGAGTTTCAAGGCATGAAATTCAGGGCATGAGTTTCAGTGCATGAGTTTCAGGGCAGGAGTTTCAGGTTATGAGATTTAGGGCATGAGTTTCAGTGCATGAGATTCAGGGCTTGAGTTTCAGGGCATGAGGTTCAGGGCATGAGTTTCAGTGCATGAGATTCAGGGCATGAGTTTCAGGGCATGAGGTTCAGGGCATGAGTTTCAGTGCTTGAGATTCAGTGCATCAGTTTCAGGGCAGGAGTTTCAGTGCACGAGTTTCACGGCATGAGATTCAGGGCATGAGTTTCAGGGCAGGTGATTCAGGGCAGGAGTTTCAGGACATGAGATTCAGGGCATGAGTTTCAAGGCAGGAGATTCAGGGCAGGAGTTTCATTGCAGGAGTTTCAGAGCATGAGATTCAGGGCATGAGATTCAGGGCATGAGTTTCAGGGCAGGAGATTCAGAGCAGGAGTTTCAAGGCATGAGATTCAGGGCATGAGTTTCAGTGCATGAGCTTGAGGGCATGAGATTCAGAGCATGAAATTCAGGGCATGAGTTTCAGTACATGAGTTTCAGAGCATGAGTTTCAGGTCTGTGGTTTCCGGGCTTGAGATTCAGCGCAGAAGTTTCAGAGCAGCAGTGTCAGGGCATGAGATTCAGGGCATGAGTTTCAGGGCAGGTGATTCAGGGCAGGAGTTTCAGGGTATGAGATTCAGGGCATGAGTTTCAGGGTAGAAGTTTCTTGGCATAAGATTCAGGGCATGAGTTTCAGGACAGGAGAATCAGGGTTGAGTTTCAGGGCATGAGATTCAGGGCATGAGTTTCAGGGCATGAGTTTCAGGGCATGAGTTTCAGGGCAGGAGTTTCAGGGCATGTAATTCAGGGCGTGAGTTTCAGGATATGAGATTCATGGCATGAGTTTCAGTGCAGGAGTTTCAGGGCATGAGATTCAGGGCTTGAGTTGCAGGGCATGAGATTCAGGACAGGAGTTTCAAGGCATGAGATTCAGGGCATGAGTTTCAGTGCATGAGTTTCAGTGCATGAGTTTGAGGGCAGGAGTTTAAAGGCATGAGATTCAGGGCATGAGATTCAGGGCAGGAATTTCAGGTCATGTGATTCAGGGCATGAGTTTCTGGGCAGATGATTCAAGGCAGGAGTTTTAGGACATGTGAATCAGGGCATGAGTTTCAGTGCATGAGTTTCAGGGCAGGAGTTTCAGGGTATGATATTTAGGGCATGAGTTTCAGGGCAGGAGATTCAGGGTTTGAGTTTCAAGGCATGATATTCAGGGCATGAGTTTCAGGGCAAGAGTTTCATGGCAGGAGTTTCAGTGCAGGAGTTTCAGGATATGAGATTCATGGCATGATATTCGGGGCAGCAGTTTCAGGGCATGAGTTTCAGAATATGTGATTCATGGCATGATATTCAGGGCAGCAGTTTCAGTGCATGAGATTCAGGACATGAGTTTCAATGCAGTAGTTTCAGGGCATGAGATTCAGGGCATGAGTTTCAGGGCATGTGATTCAGGACAGGAGTTTGAAGGCATGAGATTCAGGGCTTGAGTAACAGTGCATGAATTTGAGGGCAGGAGTTTCAGGGCATGAGATTCAGGACATGAGTTTCAGGGCATGAGATTGAGTCCATGAGTTTCAGGGCATGAGTTTCAGGTCTGTGGTTTCCGGGCTTGAGATTCAGCGCAGCAGTTTCAGGGCATGAGATTCAGGGCATGAGTTTCAGGGCAGGTGATTCAGGGCAGGAGTTTCAGGGTATGAGATTCAGGGCATGAGTTTCAGGGCAGGAGAATCAGGGCTTGAGTTTCAGAGCATGACATTCAGGGGATGAGTTTCAGTGCATGAATTTCAGGGCATGAGATTCAGGGCATGAGATTCAGGGCATGAGTTTCAGGGCATGAGATTCAGGACATGAGTTTCAGGGCAT